>NW_027672874.1:0-186990 GCF_964194105.1 Spermophilus citellus | reverse complement strand
TTTCCTCCTCCTCCTTCTCTCTCTCCTCTTCCTCCTCATCTCTCTTCCTCCTCCTCCTCTTCATCATCATCCCCCACCTCCTCCCCCGTAATCTCCTTGCTCTGGGACCTCCGATGCGGACTCCTCTGGCTCCCTGTCTCTCCCCGTGGCTAGCCCTCACCTCTGTAGATCCCGTTGCACCTCCCCAGGCTGCTGGTGTTCGTCTGTGGCCTCCAATAACCCTCCATGATCGGACGTGTAATAGGTGAGAGTGGGGTTCTTCAGACCATTCAAATCAAGGCATGGAGGGCTTTCCTGTGGAGAAGGTGGAACGTGTCAGAGCGCCCACACGGGTCTCAGCTGGTGGCATGCGCTTCCCATTCTATGCACAAGCAACCTTGTACTGGACTGTCACAGAAAGAGCCCCCCTGCCCAGAGACCAGAGGGACACGTATGATCATGGTGCTGAGGGTCCTGAGGGGTAAGGGCAAAGGAGGCCCTGTTTGGAGCACACATTGCAGGAAGGTGACAAGAGGGCACATTAGCCTTCACTTTCGCAGTCTCTGCGGGAAAACTACCAGCTAGAATGGCGATGGGGTCCAGGCTGCAGCCGGGAGCTGCTATCCAGAGTCCCTGTGACACCCACCTGATCGGAGTGGCTCTGCTCGGGGTGGCAGAGTGGAGGGTTGCCAGGTGCTGGGTGAGTCTCACACCCTCCTTCGCCAGCCGGTCGTTGTTGTGGGTCCTGAGAAAATCAGATGAATGTCACTTGGGAAATGTTTGGGAATGCTCTGGGCTTCAGACGAGGCCTGCATGGGAATTCCCGGGGCTGCGTGGCACCTGTCTTAGTGCGCCCATTTCTCTGAGTTTGCAAAGGACAGATGAGGCTCACCCTGGGTGGTTTCTCCTACAGCCCTCCCCCCACCTCAGCTGATGCCAAAGCAACAAAGGGCACCCCAGATTTTGAATTTTGGCTTTGGCCTGGGGGGCTGGCACACAGACACCTTGCCCATTTTACTTTCTGGGGGTCATTAATGGCAGATTTTGAACAGTGATTATAAACACAGGCTGAAAGAGAAGCTTTTTTCCAGCAGGGGAATGACATGGGTTCTGAGCCCAGGCAGTCTGGGCTCAGCCAGGACCTTGGGTGGGTTCAGCATACAAAATCCACATCTGCGTGGTGACATTCTCTTCTTAGGGTGGGTTATGGGGGACCCCTTGTCACAATAACTCTGTGGTTACATCACAGGGCTACTTAGAGGAAGATGGACCCCAACAAAATTGCATTTGAAGGAAGAGATGACTGATGTCACACACAAAGGCAAAGTGTTTGGCTTTTTCTTATTTTTTTTGGGGGGGTATGCAACCCAGGGGGCTTGTGTGCTTTAAATAACCCATCAGCATCTACGAATGGTGCACCCTGAGTTTCCTACCAGGTTTCTCAGGTGCAAAATTCAAAGAGAAGATGAAACACTTCACCTAAGAGCTTTTGCAGTCAGATGTGCAAAAACAGATTGAGAATCTCACTATAGATATGAATCCCAAAGGCAGTGACCCAGCCCCTAGAGCTCAAGGAATTCCCCATGGACTGTCAGATGACACGTGCTAGTCTCTTCCCTTCTCCCTTGGAGGAGGCTGCATCTGGTGGGAGCTGAGCTATAAAAGCTCAGGCCTGGTTCTTCATGCTCCTAAAGCTGACCACTCAGTGGCCCCCCATAAGAACAGTTTTGCTCCCCTGAGGACAATTAGAAAAGTGCAGAGACACTGGAAGTGTCCCACTTTGGGATGTGGTGCTATTGGTGAGCAGCAGGTGGAGACCAGAAACGTTGGTCAACATCCTACAGTGCACAGGATGGGTCCATCACAGAGAGTGATCTGGGCCAGTGTACCAGTAGGACCAAGTCTAAAGAACCTTGTCAGTACTTCCAGCCAGCCATCCAGCCAGCCACCCATGCACAAATCTAGCCAACCATGCATCCACCCATCCATCCATCCATCCATCCATCCACTCACCCACCTACCCATTCATCCACCATTCAACCATCCATCCATCCATTCATCCATCCATCCATTCACCCATCCACACATCTACCAATTTGCCCATCCAATCACCCATCTGCCCACCCATCCAACCACTCATCCATCCATCTAAACACCAAGCCACCCATCCATCCATCCATCCAGACAACCATCTATCCATCTATCCATCCACCTTCCCACCCACCAACCACCCATCTATCCATTCATCTATCCACCCACCCATCCATCCATCCATCCAGGCAACCATCTATCCATCTATCCATCCACCTACCCACCCACAAACCATCCATCCATCCATCCATCCACCCATTTGCCCATCCACCCACCCATCTGCCTGCCCATCCATCCATCCATCCATCCATCCATCCCCCCATCTACCAATTTGCCCATCCAACCACTCATCTATCCATCCATCCATCCATCCATCTATCTATCCACCCACCCACCCACCCACGCACCTGTCCACCTATCCACCCATCTATCCATCCATCCATCCATCCATCCATCCAGGCAATCATCTATCCATCTACCCATCTATCCATCCACCCACCCACCATCCACCCATCTATCCATCCATCTTTCCACCCACCCATCCATCTATCCATCCACCATAGGTGTATGGGCAGATAGACAAATGAATGATGCCTGGATGAAAACATGGACAGATGGGTGGGTGGAGGAATGGCTCGTTCATAAATGGATACATAAGATTCAGGCTGATGGATTTGGGGTAAAATTCTAGTGAATTGCTAACACTGAGAATAAAGGACTCAGAACAGAGTACAATTTTACAAGCCTGTGTGTAATCCTCTACCCAGTTTAGCCAAAATAAGAAAATACCCCACACTCCCTAAGATCCTCTGGCCTCCAAAGACCCCCATTAAGACCTTCTCCTTGGCCCCCATGTCAGCCCTGGCTCCCCCACACCCCACTAAGACATGCTTTTTTGCCCTAGTCTCCAGTCCTACTGGGGATCAGGGTATCTGTGAACACAGGATATGCCAGTATCTTTTGGAATCACTGCTTTCAAATCCTTTGGGTCTGAACCCAGTTGTGGCATTGCTGGGTCATATTGTGATTCAATCTTAAGCTTTTGAGGGGCCACTATATTGTTCTGCCAGGGGCCACCTGGAGTCCCAGGAGCTAGAGAGGCAGGAGGAGCCTCCCTGGAGCCCATGGCGGGGGGAGCTCAGCCTGGGACTCTGGTCTCGGCCTCTGCCCTCCAGGCCTGGGGGAGGGGTGGTGGTTCCTGGATTACACTTAAGTCTCTGTGTTTGGGGTTATTTATTACAGCAGCCCCAGGAAAACCCTTACAAACCCAGCAGGGCCTCAAGTTGTTTGAGAGGGTTAAGACCCTATTTTTACTGTTGGAAAATAATCATTTTTGGTGCTGAGTTCTGCAGCACTAAGAAATTTCATTTGCACTGGTTGATTTTAAGTGAATTATTCCACGAAACTGCACACAAAGCACCACCCCACCACCCAAACCGCACTCTACCTCAGTTTAAGGTTCCCATAGCAACCAACATCCCAGATGCCCAGATCATCTGCCAAGATCAGCAGGATGTTTGGCTTGGAAGTGGTCAGTGATTTCTGCTCACAGGTCTGCAGAAGCCAACATACAAGGAGGAGAAGCAGTGTGGTGTCCCTGCAGAGGAAATAAATGTACAGGATTTTGCATGCAAAGTATACACCATGCATTTGTAGGTGTCAGGGGTCTGGTGAGGGCTTGAACCGAACTGCTATGAAGCCAACTGAGCCCCAAGAGAATTATCCAATTGTGGGAAGCCTCTGGTTTTGCACGGAATCCAACAGCCCAAAGAAAACCAGGGTGGAGTCCCTACTGCTAATGGCCAATCAGGACCAACGCTGAGAGAGGCCCATTTACCCCCTGCACCTAAGGTGGAGATTCTCAGCAAGCAATCAGAAACTGAGTCCTCCTAATAAGAAAGTTCCCTCCACTTTAACCCCATGAAAACAGCAGAGGTCCCCTCTTTATCCTCTGGGGACACATTCCAAAAATCTCAGAGGATGTTGAAAGTTCAGCTAGTACCTAACCCTATACAGACTATACTTTCCAGTATATATAGATGGACGTCATAACGTATAATTTATAATCTAGGCACAGCAAAGGATTAACAGCGGCAAATCATAACCAAACAGTTGTAACATTGTGCTGTGACAAATGCCTGACTTACAAGTTTTTCACTTTCTGTTTTTTCTCCCCGTTTATTTTTGGACATCAGGCAACTGTATCCTGGGAGATTTCTGAGTGCATTTGTGGTGACCTTTTGTCGCTATCAACACCCCCTGAGTGATGCTGGAAACACCCTTTCTTGTTGTGCAAGTCATGGTCTCTGAGTTTGTTTTGTCACTAAATGGGTCCTCTGGGTTAAGGTCATTTGAGCTCAACTCTCAGTAAACCGCGGGCGAATGTGGGGTCCAGAGCCTGGGGCCTGCCATTTGGGGTCCTGGGGGGGTGGGTGGTCAGGAGGCACTGATGGTTGGCAGGCGCTTTGGCCCACAGTGCACGGAACTCCAAGGCTGTGCAAAGTGGCAGACAGGGCACTCGGAGGACCAGACCCTCAGGGACACTAGGATTTTAAACCACAGATGGGGGATTCAAAGCAACCCCAGAGACGCAGTGCAGCCAGCAGAAAAGAGAGTCCCTAAGCGCCCTAACAGGGGCCAGGCGCCCCACCGCCCCAGCGGCTACTAGGAGTGTCACTGAAGGGTCCTGGGCTCCACCCGCCCCAGGACCCAGAGGGACTCAGCTGTCCAGGACGCGCTGGGGGTGGGGCAACTGGGGAGAGCAGGTGGGCGGAGTCACTGTGACGTCACAGTGTGTGTGTGGGGGGGAGGGTAGCCAGAGGAAAGGGGCGGGGGCTGCCATAGATCTTGTGCGCCCTGGGGGTGGGGGACTGGAGGCAGGTCCCACTGCTGGAGGATCCTGGCCGATGCGAAGGCTCAGTGGGCGGACTGGAGGACTCAGAGCGGGACTGGCCTGTCCTAGCGCTGGGAGGGGTACCCAGCTGTGGGGGAGGGGGTCGGGGATGGGGGAAAGTCAAGGGTCCGCACTGGGGGAGGGTCATAAGGCCCTGCACAGCTGCGCTGGGGCGGGATGGGGGACTTGGGGGCCAGGAGCAGGGCGGGGCGTGTCCTAGAGTGGGGGGGTGTGGCGTGCTGGGGGTGGGCCAGGGAAGGGCCTGAGTGTTGGGCACCCCTGAGCTGGGGCTGCAAGAGGGACCAGCCCAGGAGCTGGATGGGGCCTTCCTAGGGAGATACAGGGTGGAGGGTGATGCAAGGACATGGTCTAAAGTGCCCAATGGACTGCAAGGGGCGGAGCAAGGGGCGTGTCCTAGAGGGGGATGTGCTGGGGGTGGAGCAAGGGGGCGTGCCTCAGTGTGAGCCGGCAATGCATAGATGAGGCTGGGAGGGAGCTTGCCCAGGAGCCCACCAGGGCCTGTCCAGGGAGAGACTAGGTCTTAATGTGTGGTGGCGCAAGGGGCTTGCCCTAGGATGGGGGGCTGGACATGCTGGGGGCCGGACAGAGGCGGGCCTTAGTTTTGGGCACCTTGGAGCAGCTTCAGGGTGGACACTTGGTCCCAGGAGTGAAGTGGGGAGTGACTTAGGAGGGGAAGAGGCGGCGCAGGGGTCCAGTGGGGGCCCTAGTGTTGGAGGGACTGTCAGTGCTGGGGGGAGGGGAGACAGGCCCGGGAGCTGGACAGCAGTGGCTTAGACTGTTCCTGGGGACTCCCCAGCAGCATCAGGGAGGGGGTGCGGGGGGGGGACTCAAGCCGAGCCCCAAGTCCGGACCAGGTGTTTTACAGGGAGTGACAGGGCGAGATGGCCATCTGGGGAGGGGACCAGACAGGAGTCTCAGATGGGGTCAAGACTGTGTTGGGGGAGGGACAGGATTTTGTCTTAGAGTGTGTGAAAGGCCATGGCTGGGGGTGGGGACCAGGAAGGGACACGGAAGACTACGAATTTATTGGGGAGACACGGGCATCGGGCTGCATGTCTTAAAAAATGTGTATGTGGAGGGTGTCACAGCCATGTCAGGGTTTGGCAGGGGACATGCCTTATAGAGATTGTGGGACATGGCCCTGGGGAGGGGTCCTGGCTCCGAATGGGAGGGGGCAGAGGGGGTCTTAGTGGGGGGACACTGCAGCGCATCTGTGCCGACCTGGTGTGGGGGACACAGGCCATGAGGGGGCAGGGAGCGGGTCTTGGAGGGGTTCCGAGGCCAGAGGTTCTCAGCGTGGGGAGATGTGTCACCCCCTACGACCCAGGAGCAGCCCCGCCTTAGTCGCAGGCGCAGTTTCCGGGGCTCAACCCGGGCCTCGCCTCCTGCTCGGCGGCGCCCCCCTCCTGCTCCGCCCCCCACCTCCTTCTCCGCCCCACCCCAGCGCTGCTCTCTGGGCCAGGCAGAGAATGCGCCTGGGGCTGGGTTTTGGTGACTCGCCATTTCCCAGCACCTCGGCTTCCTTCCCAGGGTCTCGCGCTCTTCCCCACCCCCCCCCCCCCAGGCCTGAGTGGCTCAGTCCCAGGGTCCCGAGTACCTGGCGGTGGCCTAGGCACGTCCTCTGGGCCTTTGAACGCACCTCTGCGTGGATCCCATGGCTGTGCGCTGGCATGGAGGAAGGACCTTGACCCCAGATCTGGGCACCATCCTGCCTGGGCTGGTGTCTCCGCCCACAGGGCTGCTGAGCGCGCTCCTGGACCCAGGTGGCTCACTTCATCCAATTAACCTCCCAACTCTGGGCCTGGGGAGTGGCGCCTGGAAACAGGTTCTCCCGGGTCCCCACCTCCTGGTGAAGCTGGGGCTTCTGGGGCTGCTTATTCTGGATGGGGCACAAGCAGGATGACTCCCAGGGCAGCTTAGGGAACCCCCCCTTTTTTTTTTCCTTCCAAGGGTCTTGGGACAGCCCCACCCCCTCATAGAATTGGTGGGAATTCAGCTCCACCAGGCTCCGCATTTGGAATCTCTAGGGTGCTGGACACTTGCTCCTTTGTGCACGAAGGGCCGGGGGTGAAGCCAGAATTAAACCAGTCAGTCTAGACAGGGAAAAGGGGTGAGGACAATTTTGATGAGTCTGGCCAGTTGGAGACTGTTTCCTGAGGGATTGAAATGTCAATTCCTTCAGAACCCTTCCTCCACCCTTCTCCAGAACCTGCCCTTGAGCCAATCTGCTGTTAAGATAGCTTGTCTCAGCAATTACCCCTCCCTACAGGGAGCTACAAGGTTTTTGATTAATGTGTCCTTGGCTGCTCCATCCTGTCCTTCCCCCTTCAGATCTTCTGGTTCCCAACTTTTGACCAGCTCAGGAGCATCCCTGGGCCTAATGAGCTCATAATGCTTAAGTGCAGTTAGTGCAGCTGCCACTCTTCAAGACCCGGGTGAAGGGCTTCCCTGCCTAGGCAGCTCTCAATCACCTGTTCAGTACAGAGCAGGCATGTTGGGTTCTGCTGAAGTGACTTCCCAGTTCTTTTTTTTTTTTTAATTTATCTTTTTTTCCTGGGGTTTTTCACAATCAGGAGTTGGTGAAAGGGTTCCTGTCATCCGCTGTCTGACAGGGTCACAGTGTGGGGGATGCTGTGGCAGGGCCACACACAATCTGGAAACCAAAACCATGGGGAATGTCTTTTTTTGTTGTTGTTGTTTTTTTAATTTTTTTTAAAGACAGTGAGAGAGGAGGGGGAGAGAGAGAGATAATTTTTAATATTTATTTTTTAGTTATCGGCGGACACAACATCTTTGTTTGTATGTGGTGCTGAGGATCAAACCCGGGCCGCACGCATGCCAGGCGAGCGTGCTACGGCTTGAGCCACATCCCCAGCCCCCATGGGGAATGTTAAGTGTTTTGTTTATGATCCTCATGATAGGGAGAACAGGGCATCCCTCAATCAATAATAAAAGTACCTGTTCCCTGAGAATGCAGGAAAATTCTCAGAATGAGACCAAGGACACAATTGAGACAGGCCCCAAGGTGTGTTTCAATATCTCTCAGGATACAAACAATAGTGTTATTCCTTAAGAAACTCACAGGGGAAAGATGACCAAAGTTCCCTAGAAAAGCCTAATCCACAAGAAATGTTTATCCCAGGGTTAACAATGTCCACTAATGTCCCCCTCCCTTCCAAAGCCACAACCTGTGCAATAGACTAGTTACAGAAAAACAATCGCTGTGCCAACAAGGACCACCCTATGTAGCTTGCTTAATTAAAGGAAGATTATAGTATTCCCCTCGAGGACAAGAGGCTCATAAAATACATTCCCCTAATTAACACCCCCTCCTCTGCCTCACACAGGAATTCATGACGAAAGTAGAAAACACATAGTTAACATTAATGGCAAATGGGTTGAGGTGCAGAACCTGCCCTTCAGTTAAAAGATTAAAAAGACATGAGATTTGGTGGGCTTTGACCAAGGATCAAGGAAACTTTAAGAAAACAGTTAAATAGGTCATATATAAAAAAGGAAATTACTTTGGAAATTTTTTAAAAATAGAATAATGTAAAATTAATATAGATATATTTTAGAGTCACTTCGGAATAATAGGCTTTCACTATTTTAAATGTGTTTCACTATTTGAAGTGTGTTTTACTGGGACTTTAGATTAAAAGTAAGAAAGCTTACAGTGTGTACCTAGTGATTAAGGTGAAAATGTAAATATTTAATCCTGATTGCCAAAGGTTACAGGAAAATATTATAAACCATGTCCTCAGTATATCTTAGGTAATCAATATGTCAGAAAAGATTGTGACTCTTGAAAAGTATGGACATCAAATAAGTTTTGGGCTTTGAGACTATTTATTAAATACCTGGAAAGATATCTACAAAAATGATATAAAAATAAAGGCCCCCTTAAGGGCAGCAGATTCCTTTTGAAGGCTGCTCAGAACTTGCAACCTGCTGTCCTTCAGCACCACATAAAAATAAATAAAAATTAAATAAAGGTATTGTGTCCAACTACACCTAAAAAAATAAATAAAATATAGGGACAGAGTAATACTGGGACAATCTCAGTGAGTATGTTTGTTTCTCTGTGCACCATATTGCCCCTTGACCTGTCTTGAAGACATTTCAATATCTTGCTGACCTCACTCCTCAACCTGGGCCCAGGGCTATTTTGTGTCACGGATGAGGCCTCCTTGGTCCAGGTCCCAGAGACACCCTCATGAATAAAAGCAAATCATTGGCCTCAGCCCACAGGTGAAGGGAGACTGTCCCAAGTCTCCACGGAGTTTCCTACAATGTGAGGATGAAGAGGAGAAAGGAAGAGGTACATGTGCTTGAAAAAGAGTCAAGAAGTTTAAAAAAACCCAGAAAGTGACTTGTTCATTGGACACAGGTTAGCAAGGCAGTGAGATTTGAGGGTGGGGGTAATCAAACATATTTAAGCCATTGAAATGTTTATATCATTCTTCATGTGGGAGGAGAAACGTTTTCTTCAGAAATAGATCTGAAGTGGAATTTGAGGACAAGTGGTTAAATGTTTAGTCACAGCATTCAGCAGAAATCCTGGGGCAGGAAACACAGAAAATAGGAAGAGTTTGCAGCCCATTCACAAATGCACCCTGTGGCTGGGCAGAGAGACACAGTGCTTTGATGGACAGCTGAACTCCCAGAGTCCAAGTTCACATTCAGGAACTTTCCTACCTGGATTCTGAATTCTTTTCTTTCTGTTATTGTTTTCTACATTAAATTTGCTCTGAGTGATGATTGATTCAAGACTCCCATTATAATCTTAACTGCTTTCTGCTTGCTCAATGACCTTCTATGAATCTTCATGATTTCATTTAAATACTTGGGAATTATTTCCCAACTACTAGATACTGTTTTTATACAAAAATGTACAATGAACTTTTGAAAAGATTTTTTATGGGTTCTAATTAGTTACACAGGACAGCAGAATGCATTTGGTCACATTCTACATAGGTGGATTATACCTCCTCATTCTTCTGGTTGCACATGATGTAGAGTTACACTGGTCATGAAGTCATATATGTACAGAGGGTAATGACATCTGATTTATTTTACTTTCAATCTACCCCCATAGCCCCTCCCCTTTTTTCACTTCCCTCTGTCTAATCCAAAGTTCCTCTATTGTTCCCAAGAACCTCACCCTTATTGTGAATTAGATCTGCATATCTGAGAAGACATTTGGCCTCTGATTTCTTGGGACTGGCTTATTTCGCTTAGCATGACATTCTCCATTTCCATCTATTTGCTGGTAAATGCCATCATTCCATTCTTCATTTAGGCTGCATAGTATTCCATTCTGTATACATATCAAAATTTCTTTATCCATTCATCTGTTGAAGGCACAGAGATCAGAGATCCTCCGACCTTTGTTACAAAATTCCATTGAGTCTGAAAACCCAGCCTGTACCTCAGAGCAAAGCCTGTCCAAGGAAGGGGCATGACCTTTGTCCTTCAAAAGACCCACAGAGGACTCCTAGGCATAAACCCACCCTGCTGAGTTGTTTGTCTGCAAATAACAGGAGATATATGCTGTGCCAGGTGTCTCTGACTCAGTCTAGGTGGGGATCCATAGCAACCCCTAGCAGCCACCAATCAGCACGAGACAGGGAAATACCTGGGATGCCAGATGAAACTGCCTGTAGTTTATGGTGTTTGATAACATGTTGGGAAACCATGTAGTTCAGCACATACACCCCTCATGGCCTAAACCAACCAGTTCAAATGAATTTCCCTCTGTACTAATCAATCACTCCTACCCAAGTTGTTCCCACCAGTGAATGTGCTAATCATGTTTTAGAGTTGTTTTATGATTTTCCCGCTTTGTGTGATGATTTGACAAGAGATGCTATGACATATGTGGGGTCCCTGCCTTCCCCAAAGAGTGTATAAAACTGCTGCAAAACCTGGGCTAGGGGCCTCTCAGCATCACCAGTTGCTGGGTGCACATGGAGGACCGATCTAGCTCCCAATAAACACCTCTTTGCTGCTTACATGGATCTTGGTCTCTGGTGGTCTTTTGGGGGTCCCAAATTCGAGCATAACAAGTCTAGGGAAGATTATTGTAATAAACTTCAATTGGGCTTGAATTTTGTTAAATCTTTGTGAATTCTATAATTTTTTTGCAAAAGTCAAATAAATTTTTATAAATATATATTTTTAAAAAATAAGTAAAAGAAAACAGTACACCACAAATTGACATAAGGATTCAGTGTATTCTCCACACTTGGAGAGAAATTGACAAGTTCTGTAAAACCCACATCAATTTGTGAAGAAAACAAAAACTATGACCCACTCTTTCAAATACATGACAAAACTCTGTGGTTCAGCACAGTGACATCAATTCTTACTGAAAAACTACAGTGAACAAACCACAAAGTTCTAGCCCGAGATTGGATTCTTATAAACCTCTGGGAGTATTTGAAGATGGAATGATGCACACAATGCTGAACAATTCATTATAGTAAATGGACCAAGAACTTCAATGAGGATAGAAGTGTTTCTAAAATGATTCTAGAAAATTCAAAAGTTGTCCTGCAGAATGATGAAGCTGCAGCCCCAGCACCAGTCACACACTAAACATACAGCCATCCATGCTTAACAAATATATGAAAAAAAGTTCAATATCTCTAGCAATTAGAGAAATGCAAGTTAAAACTATTCCCTCTCACTCCAGTCAGGAGGGCCATTCTCAGGAATACAAATATCATTAAATATTGGCAAGTAGGTGGGGAAAAGTTTCACTCACCCATTGTTGGTGGGACTACAGATTGGTGCAACCACTCTGGAAAGCAGTATGGAGATTCCTTAGAAAACTTGAAATGGAACCACCATTTGACCCAGCTATGCCACTTCTTGATTTATATCCAAAGGACTCAAAATCAGCACACTACAGTGACTTAGCCACAAAAATGTTTCTAGCAACTCAATTCACAATAGCTCAACTATGCAATCAGCCTAGTTGCCCTTCAACAGATGAATGGATAAAGAAAATGTGATACACACACACACACACACACACACACACACACGGAGATTCGGGAGGGGTAAATAAAAGTCTATTGGATTAGATAAAGGGAAATTATGGGAAGGGAGGGGAATGGTATAGGAAAGAGAGTAAACTGAATAGGACACATTTTTATGTTCATATATAACTACAGACCAGGGTAACTCCACATCATGTACAACTAAAAGACTGGGATCCTAATCAGAATAAGTTACACTCCATGTATGTATAATGTGTCAAAATATACTTTAGTGTCATGGAACACACAGAAATGCAAATACTGAAATTACTCGTATTATCAGGGAAAAACGAGGGAATTCTGGGGATCTTGAGAGAGGAAAGATGTCTTAGAATTAGACTGAAGGTACAATCAGGAACCACTTTTAAAAATTTTTTATTTTATTTTCTTGGTATGGAGGATTGAACCTATGGGCACTTAACAACTGATCCACATGCCCAGCTATTCTTTATATTTTATTTAGAGACAGGATCTCAATGAGTTGCTTCAGGCCTTACTAAGTTGCCAAGGCTGGTTTGAAACTCGAAATCCTCATGCGACAGCCTCCTGAGCTGCTGGGGTGACAGGCATGAACCACTACACCAGCAAGAACAGAAAATTTGATAAAAAGTACCTCATCAAGTTTATAAAAATTTTCTCTTCAAACACCATAAAGAATGTGAAAACAGTCTCTAGATTGAAGCATTCCAAAATCTAGGCATGCATCAATATAACATGATTTTACTAATGAATGTTTTCCAAAGGTTATTGATATGCTCTGTGCAAATACCCCCATCTCTGAAATCTGGGGGATCTTAGAGTAGGTCTCCACTTGCTGCTTAGGTGACACAATCTGAGGCTAACAGGGACCCTAAGAACTCTGCAGCCGCGTGTTCCTGCAAGAACCCGGCAGGGGGCGCCCTTCCCACAACTCCACCCTTCTCCTGCAGGATTTTTTTAATTGGAGGAGGAATGATGGGGTCTGACTCTCATTCATGCTTTCCCTGCAAGTGAGGATACAGAACAACTCCAAAGCTGAAACCAAGCCTCTTGTGGACAAGACATCAGGAAGCTAGACTCAGCCCCCTGAAACCTGACCCCTGGCCTCATTTGAATGGCTTCTCCTCAATAAAAGGGTTCAGCCTGTGTGTGTGTGTTTGTGTGTGTGTGTGTGTGTGTGTGTGTGTGTGTGTATTTTCTGAACCTCCTACCGGATCAGATGGCTGTAACTCAGGGATGCATTTGCTTATTGCAGAAACAAAGCCATCCATGTTCCTGGGATGATCCCCCAAATACTTCTTCTTTTTCCTGACTATATAATTACAAAAAATAAATAAATGTATACACTAGGATCATCAGCTACATTGCGTGACGTCACATGCAGGCGTGCACTCCTAGTTAAAAACAAATTAAATGGATCCAAAATATCTTAAGAACCACGTGGTTACATAAAGTTAATCAATTCTACTGTGTTAATTATAGGTTATGCCCTTATCTACAGAAATATCCACGGACTTTAACTATATTTTCATTGATATCCCTTTTCTTTTTGAAAAAAAAAATATTTTTTAAGTTGTTGATGAGCCTTTACTTTTTAAATTTATTTGTATGCAATGCCAAGAATTGAACCCAGTGCCTCATGCATGCCAGGCAAGTGGGCTACCACTGAGCCCCAACCCCAGCCCTCATTGATATTTCTTTTTATCAAGGTACAAAGATAATTATTTTTCAGAATTTATTTTCAGAAATTATTTCAAAGTGTAACCAGGAAAAATTCTAAAAGGAATTTCAACAGAGGAGAAGCACACATTGGAGGTCCTAAGAAGAAAGAAATCATTTTTGGGTAAACCAAGATCTTTATATTCTAGATTTTTATGATAAAAATATTTTCCTAAATATAAATATTTTTATATTATTAATTAGACAGATAATATAGAAATTTAATAAAAAATTTATATGTACTGGACTGACTAAAAGTTTTCACTGATTAATTCAAGGATATTTGAAGCTATTTCCCTGATTTTACTCTCTATGTTGATACTGAGCTAATATTTTGGTTGATATTTTGACATGATAAAGACCTATTAAAATATTAAGTTTAATTCCTTTAAGCAAGGTCTTTATTGCCTAATGATTCTTAATGTTTATGGCAAGGATAATTTCGGTGAATAAATTCACATCCTTGATTAAGCACTAAATACATTAAACTGCTGACTTAGATTCTAATTTTTACAATTCTCCTTGGAGACTAAATTTGATTGATTCAAAGACTGTCTATTCTTGCATATTTTGTTTGTTGAATCATTTTGAGATCTGGGAATTTTATTAGGACTGAGGTTCTCCAAATTAAAGTTGTATGTTAGTTTTGAGCAATAAAAGTTGCAAGCCTTGTTGAAAATTCATGGACATTATAGAAGTTCTCTGACTGGACCTATTATCCATAAAAATATGGTAGGATTTATATAATGCTTAATGACATTTTTTAAAAGACAATCGAGAGACACCTTTTTAAAGGATAATATTCTGAGACATAAAGATATGTTGAGACCTTCTCTCAGAAAGTGATTGAGGATTCCTTTTAAATTGTTAGGATGGATCAACTAGTATATATATTGGGAAATTACAATAATCAATTCAAGGTAAATCTGATCATTTAAATATTTGTACTACTATCCATAACTTAAACTGATGATACTATGGCTTATGCCAAGTCTTTACTCAATTTTATTAAATAAAGAAAAGGGGGAACACAGGACCCCAGAGGCACGCACTAGATCTTACAAAATATTTATTTTTTTCCTTAATTGTAATATTGAGAATCTCAGGGGATATAGCTCAGTTGTTAGCGTGCTTTGCTCACATGCACAAGGCCCTGGGTTGAATCCCCAGCACCATCAAAAAAAATTGAGACCTCTGCTGAATTTACTGAATCATATTCACTGCTGCTGAATATGATTCAGTAAATTAAATCAGGTTTGTAAAGATAGAATTTAAACCCGTCATCATGAAAATTACTGAAAAACCTGACACAGGAAGGTAAATCTTCCAACTGCAGAGTTTCCAACCACGCAGCATCATGAGCTTGTCAGGTAAGTAAAAATTATGAAGAGACTTCTATGGAGCCATTTCTCAGATCTATGTTTTAAATTAATTTTTTTAGTTGTAGATGTAAACAATACCTTTGTTTTGTTTATTTTCTCATGTGGTGCTGAGGATCAAACCCAGGGCCTCGCATGTGCTAGGCAAGTGCTCCACCACTGAGCCACCCCCCCCAGCCCTCAGATCCATTTTTAATGTACATTGTAGTGTGGACTGGAAAGTCCACCCATGAAACTAGATTAATCCTACTGACTGTAGTGGTCAGTTATCTGTTGATCCTATGGCAAACAGGTTGTCTGGGATTATATTTGAGGAATAGTCACAATATGAGAAACCTAAACCAGACAATCATGCTGGCCCTTAGAAATTAAGACTCCTTATCTGGACCATTGTCCAAAGAGAAAGATTGTTGAAATAGAATTTTTCTCTACAGGCCAGTTATTTACATAAGTTATCCACCAATGTAGGGTTGTCCTAATCATTCTACAATAGAAACTGGCACCTTTCCTAAGTATTATTCCTTAGTATTCCTAAGTATTATGCAAATGTCTAGTCAGGACCACTCAAGAGGTCTAGAAATAGTGGACACATTTAGGCTGGTCTCTTAGAATGGACAAGAACAATTACAGGAGGATGCCTGTCACCTGGAGGTATATTGGTAATACCCTAACCCTCAGTGAGATGGCACCCAAAAGGATGTTAGGATGTTTGTCTTCTGCCTTCAGAATATCTACATCACTGACAGACCTAACAGATTTCTTACATGTGAGAATTGAGAGAAAGGATGATGACTACCCTGTAGCCTGTATGAATACAACTCATCTTACTTATTGCCAGCTGATATTTCAGAGCTACACTCTGCTGAAGTTAAGGTTCAGGTCTGAAACAGGTGCATGCCAGTTATCCAGACCTAGGCCAGCTCCTGGTCTCATGAAGTGACCACTTTAAATATTATTCCTTGCTTCCATGATACAGTCTTTATGGCTCTGTTTCAAACTTACAACATAGGTATTCTCTTAATGTTGGACTTAAATTCCTTCCAAGAGCTTTCCTAGTCAGATAAATCCTGATGGAAAAATTAGAACTGAGTTAAAATGCTCTAAAAGGCCACTGTGATAAATATTGTGACTGAGCCCTCTGCTCCATGGTTTGTGGAGAGGCTGAAGCGCCATGCCAAATGACAATGTCTATGTTACCATTGCCAAGTGCAAGGCTTCCCAATAAAATCGAGAAAAGATGAAGAATCTTCTGATGAGTGTTTGGCAGAATAACAACAACAACAACAACAACAACAACAACAACAACCTGGATCTTCCAAATTGGTGATGTCCCAGAGGTAGTATGTTTTCTACTAATGCCTTTTGTGTTTCAATAGTAGATCATGATGACCTCGGACCAAGAATCCAGTGACTGAAAGATACAATTTCCCAATCGCCTTCAAATATTAAGGAAGAGGAAATATGGGGGGAGCCACTCTGAATGACCCCCCGCCTTCCAGTCCTGAAGCAGGAGGCTCTGACCGATGACTACATCGATTCTCTCAACCCCCCTTTCACTTTGAAACCATCCAAAACAGGGGACTGGCAGGACACTTCTCATTACTTTTCTGGCCAGGGGTGGGCAAGAGAGTTTCAAATTTCAAATCCCCCCTCCCAGAGAGCACTTGGTAAGCTGTTGGCCTGGCCCTTCTGCCGGAGGAGCCCACCTCAAACCGCAAGCCCTTTGTGGCTATCCTGACCGAGGGGAACCTGGTCTCTCGCAGGGCTTCCCCATACCTCTGTGGTTCTCCCTTTCCTGATCAGAGTCTTGTTGGAAGCCAGATCCCCAACCTGCATTCACTCAGGCAACCAGGAGGGAGATCTGGGGCAAAGATGGGACTAGTTTCCTCATTACATTTCCTGATCTGGGTCTCAGGTGCGTAGAATTGCACATTGTTTTTATTTTTATTTTTTCTGATGACCTCTACCTTTCGATAGGTTCACTCAGTCAATTCCTATATAATGTCACTGTTGATGTCGTTAGATTTATATCTGCCCTTTTACATTCTATTTTCTTATGTGTTTTTTGAGGGGAGTAGGGACTGGGGATTGAACACAGGAGCACTCAACCACTGAGCCCCATCCCCATGTTGTATTTTATTTAGAGAAAGGGTCTCGCCAAATTGCTTAGGACCTCACCATGTCTGAGGCTGGCTTTGAACTCATGGTGCTCCTGCCTCAGCCTCACAAGCTGCTGTGACTTGAAGTGTGTGCCACCATGCCTGGCCCTCTGAACTACATGCCCTGAACTACATCTCTATTGCAAGTTTGATTTTGAGACAGAGTGAAGCTAAATTGCGGAGGCTGCTCTAGCAGGTTACTGATCTATTTTTTTGTTTTGTTTTGTTTTGTTTTGTTTTGCTGTTTGTTAATGAAGGTTTCTGATTTTTTTTTTAAGAGAATGAACTCATTATAGAGCTGGGACCTCCTGAGAAACTGAGGCTGTGAAAAGACCCCCTTGAACCCTTGATTTTGCAATTACATCAGAAAGTTTTCAGACATGTCGCCCTATAACAGGCATGAACTTCTTGAAGGGGAAGGGGACATTCTCAAGGGCGAGAGTGGATCCTTTCAGGAAGCAGAGGGACTGTGTGCCTCTTCTGCACTCTAGTTTTATTGGAGTACCTGGGAAGTTTCCAGAGTCCTGCCCAGGTGCACTTTTTGACTTTTGACAGCAGGGTGGCATCATACTTTCAAGTCTCGACGGTCATGGCAACTCTATGTCATCTTGGCCCATGCTGAGCCATTCTAATTGGATTCTTATCCAGAGAATTATCTTTCTTCCAAAATCTGGTCTGTGGAAAGAGTCACAAAGTCTGTCCCTGCATAGTCACTTGTGTTCCTCTTAGGGGTTTTCCTGCCTGCATTTCTCATGCAGATCACAGGTAGTTTTCTGAGGATGTGACCCCTCCTGTCCACTTAGGCCAGGCAGAGTTGCAGGTAAATTGCTTTTTGGAAAAGAATGCATGTGCAGGTCAGCACGGTGGGCCCATTTTTCAGGATTATTCTCTTAACCGTCTGTTCCCACCATTCTTGTGTGTGTACCCTAAAAGACTAAGAGACACAGGTACAGAAAAAGCACAGCTTTCGCTGAGAGTCTTTCAGGATGGAATATCTGCGTGAGCAGGCAAGTTGCAGTCAGCATTCTATCCTCTTGTTCACAAGGGTCCCCACTTCCCACCCCAGTTCCTCTTTGGCAAAGTATTATGGGGTACACCAACTTCCAGATCTTCACCTGGGTTTCCCTGTGTCCCACTGGGCTGTTTAAAGAAGCATGCTGCAGGGCAGAGTGGCACATGCCTGAAATCCCAGTGGTTTGGGAGTTTAATGCAGGAAAGTTGCAAGTTTGAAGCCAGGTTCTGCAGTTTAGTGAGGCCCTAAGCCACTTAGCAAGACCCTGTGTGAAAGTAAAAAAGAGCTGGAAGTTTGGCTCAGTGGTTAGGCAGCACTCAGTTAAACCCCTGGTATCCAAAACCCCACGTATTTGTATATAAAGCAATACACCCTTAGTTGTCCCCACTTTCCTTTGTCCTTTTGTGCCAGGAAAGTCTACTTGGGTTGAGTGCATCTTGGACCTAGACACTTTTGACTTTACCTAAATCAACACTGTTTTTTTCTCTCTTGGTCAGGGTGACCCCTCCCCAACCTCCTGTGTGTCCAGGGTGGTTCAGGTGCATGGTCTCGGGATCTGCCACATCCACAGTCTGAGGCTGTACACCTGACTCTCCAGTTTGCTCTCCTTGCCCTCAGCTTGCCTTTCTTAAGTCTCAATTCTACATTTAAGGCAAAATACTATATTCTCATACCCATCCATGTTTGGTATTTGATTTAGAGTCAGGCTCTCATTGAGTTGCTTAGCACCTCATTTTTGCTGATGCTAGATTGAAACTAGCAATCCCCCTGTCTCGGCCTCCTGAGCCTCTGGGATTACAGGCATGAACAACCATGCTTGGTCTCACCCTCTGATTTGTCAACTTCTTCACTTGATTGATAGTAGGCAGGAGTCACCATCTGGAGTTATTCTCTCAGGCCCATTACAGTTATGCTCACACCCACCTTCTTTGAATCACAATAAAAGCAATGCTCAGTGGCAAAGTGCCCCTGCCCTCAATTCAATCTCTACCATGGGGGAAAATAAGGCCACCTGGAATTCAATTCTCAGCCCTGGGCAGCTATGTGTCCACTTTTCCACACCTCTGGAAATATGACTTTTTTCCCAATAGCCCCCCTTGGCCTTCGGCAATATTGTTCGGTAGAATGAACTTGGGCCAGTGAACAGGATGTGATGGACTTCACAAAGCCCAACTTAAGAGTAGAGAAAAAATTGTACTTAATTTCCAAGAGGGGGGTAGACATAACAGGCAGTATTGACCCCAAGTGGCAATTTTTTATGGTTTATATGCAGGGTTAATGGGCCCAGAGTTTCTTTCTGGTTGGACTATTGGTTCAAAACCAGGATGCTGAGAGTGCTGGGTCAGCTCCTGGGGGTATGTTGCTTCCTAAGACTTGTGGCTTTTCTTGAAAACCTTGATATGGAAAGAATACACTGGAGGGGGACTTCCTCCTGGCAAAGTGAGGTCAGTCTTTGTAATAGAGCAAAATGTGTCAAGGGGGCAAGTGAGCATGAGCTCACAGACAAGTTATAAGACCACAGATACCTGAACCTTAAATCCTACAGATAATACTAAATCCTAGATACAATTTCCCCTATCCATACATGTCTATGATTACCCATTCTACAAAACCTCAAAGTCCTTGTCAGCACCTGAAGACAGGGTAAGGACAGGGTTTCCTTGTCTTCCTGGTGTAGCTGCACTGGTCAAAGTTTCTTTCCTGCTTTGCACCATAACCTTTTCTGTTTGGTTTTGGGTGAACACCTGACCAGACCTGTGGGGTCACCAGAGTCACATCTCTGAAGAAGGCTACCTAACATTCGAAGTAGAACATCCACACTAAGCACAAAGCACCCATTTTATTCCCACTCCACATTGCTGCCCTAGAGGATTGCCTTCCTTCCTCCCCCACCCTTTCTGCTGGGGATGGAGCCTTGAGCATCAGAGCCAACGCCAATTGCTTCCTTTCATAGATCAGGAGCCTCCTCAAAGCAACAGAGGCCAGGAGGTGAGGAGAATTACTAAATAGTTTTCAATTTTAGATATTATATATGGGTCATATATATGATATCTTTAAATAGTACTTTAAAAATTTGGAGACCGTGTCTTTCTAAGATGCTTGAGGTCGCATCAGCTGGGGAAAAAAAAAAATATATGTATATATATATTATATAATATTCTGATTAGATGTACTTGGTGTGAGAAATATATATATAATATATATAATATATATATATATATAATATATATTATATGTATAAAATATATTATATAAAATATTTATTGTATATATAGGTTATATTATATAAAATACATATTATATATATAAAATATATATAATATATATTTTATAAAAATATATTTTTTATAAAAATATATATTTTAAAATATATATTTTATTAATATATATATGTATTTATATGTATAATATGTATTTTATAAAAATATATTTTTTATAAAAATATATATTTTAAAATATATATTTTATTAAAATATATATTATATATATTTTATATATAATATGTATTTTATATAATATATTCTATATATACAATACATATTTTATAGAATATATTTTATACATATAATATATATTTTATATATATATATAAAATATATAATATATAATGTATATAGTATATATATATATATATGTATAATATATAATAACATACCGTTCGTTCTTTTTTAAGGTACTGGGGAATAAACCCAATAGGGCTTGACCCAGACCTCTGAGCTCCATCCCCACCTTTTCATTTTATTTTAAGACAGGATCTCACTGTTTGCAGATGCAGGTCTGACCTTAGGCTCCTCCAGCCTCAGCCTCCTGGAGAAGCTGTGCTTTGGCTTTCTGTTGAGGTTAAACCCAGGGCCTTGCCATACTCGGAAAGCACTCTATGGCTGAATCCTAGCTCAGTGGCAGGTGTCACCTCTGTCCCAGAGGCTAAGCCAAGGCTTCCCACCTGGATTAGTTGCCAGCACAGCCAGGAAGCTCCTCCTGAAAAGGGCTGGGGCCAAGAATCTGTCACTCTACCCAATTTCAGCCAGTGATCGGATGATGTTAGCTGTCAGTCATGATCCAGAGGCGGGCCTAGAGGCCATCCATCCGGGTCATTGGGGGGAACTGTCCAATTAGTGCGTAGAGGGAGGGGAAGGGCGGGCTTCCGCTATCTCCCTGGCTGGCTTTTCTTCCTCACCAACTGGGCTACTCCTTCTCCAGGCCCCGTGTTCTCTGCTTCTGGGACCTAGGTGACTCTGCACTGCCCGTGTTCCCAGAGATCTCGGGTGCCTCAGGTTCCTCCAGAGGATGCCAGGTCACCAGAGAAGCCAAAAATGGTGAGTTTGCTGAAGGTAGGCGGTCAGCACCTGCCTTGGGGCCGGTGGCACGAGGGTGAGCTGCTGAGTGCCAGCGGAGTCCCTGCTGTCAGGTGGCCCTGGGCCCCGTCCCCTGGTTCCCTGGGTTTGGAAGGGTGGCTCAGGTCCCAGCTGTCCCCTTTGCTCCCTACCAGTGGCCCACACTCACTTTTCCCAACGTGTAGGAAGCAGGGCCACAAATGCACCTTCCTTCTCCCAGTGGACCTCCACCCAGTGGAGGTCCTCCAAATTGCAGGCGCCTCCTGCCTTCTAAAAGGCCACCTTTCCTCCACCTCACAGCTCGGCCAGATATTAGTTCTTCCTGCTAATTGTCATTATCACTTAGTGAAATATTGGAAAGAATCAATCAATCTCCCTTCCCCCTCCCTTCCTCCCTTCCATGTGTTTTGGAAGCTGGGCTGGCTTCCAACTTGTGATCCTCCTGCTTCAGCCTCCCGCGTATCTGGTATTAGAAGCCTGTGCCAATGGCCCTGACAAGAAGAACACTTTTGAAAGCATTTGTTTTCTATTTGTGAATATTATCCTTGAGGGGAAAGAGTAATCTCTTAACACTTCCTTGTGTTTGGTCAAAATAACTGCTTTAAAGGGAATAAGGAGGTTGTTTATAGATCTCAGGGATATAAAATTCTGGGATACATCAGTATAACTGCTCCCTTTTCTGAGAGTCCATGATGTAGAGTCACAACAGTCATGTAGTCATGTGAGGCACACGGGGTAATAATGATGTAGAGACAAAGGAGGCAAGGCACTGAAGATAGCTGGAAACAGTTTCATCTGGCTGTAACCAGTCACAGAGGGCAATGCTTTTGCTGTATTCAAGCCATCAATCCCCTGAACCCCGAGTTCAGGTGGTTTCAGAATTTTATACCCAGCATGTAAGGGGAGGGGCTCAGAAGTTCACATTGTAATACCGGGACCCCCAAATAACTCTCAGACCACACAGTCTCATTCCAGTTGAGCCTTTATTGCTGGCCAGTGGCAGACACTCTGCTCTCGAAAGAATGAGATGGTCAGAGTGGTGCCCCTGCCTTCAGTTGGCTCCATATTTAAGCACAAAAACCACAAAAGGGAAGTTTGGGGGTTCAGGCAACGTAAGCAAGCCTGAAAGTTGTGGTCAGTTAGTCTCCCGTTGGCCACATAGATCATTCTGTGTTCTTGGGGGAATTTTCATGAACAAAAGAATACAAACCGCCCCAGTCATGAGCTTTTTGAGTGTCATGGCTGAGTTCACAAAGTGGAGTCACCACAGTCAAGTTGTCACATCATACATATAAAAGCAGGTTTTTCTTTCATTGTTCTGGCCAAGTTAACCCTTCAAGGACAGCACATGAGAAGGGGAGAGCTTCTTCTCACCTTTCTTTCTTCCACAACCAGCTGTTACCATGGAGCCCAGTTGGTGACTTCTCTGTGAAGCCCAGCTCAAGGCCAGAGGCCTTGTTTGCACAATTCTACAAACTACTATACTGGATACAAGTGTGTAAAAAATTAGTAAGGGAGAGTCCAGCACCTGGAGTGCTGTTTTCTTCCAGACTAGCAGCCCAGTAAAATAGGGCAACACAAAAAATGGGAAGTTTATCTACACTGAACTTTTTTGTGGACACTCTTTTGTTGACAGTCCTAAAATTAGCCATGGTGCAGATTTCTGGAGAAACCCAGTTAAAATTTTCTGTGAAAAAAGGGGATGCCACTACAATAATGTCTGACTCCTTTACTGTTCTTCATCCCCAGCTGTTTGCAGTATGATTTTCAGAATGGGTCTGGCAATGTGCCCCGCCTTGCCTGAAAATTGTGATCCTCCTGTCTCAGCTTCTCAGTCTGTTGGGTTTAAAAGCATTGACAGCCCCAGCTACAGAAAATAGTTCATTTTAACCCAAATATTAATGACTGTACTAAGGAACATGGATTCAAGTTACCCTGAATGATGTGTGTGTCCCTCCCTGGAAGAGATTACATCACTTCTTTTTTTCTTTCTTTCTTTCTTCTTCTTTATTTTCTTTCTTTCTTTCTTTCTTTCTTTCTTTCTTTCTTTCTTTCTTTCTTTCTTTCTTTCTTTCTTTCTCTTTCTTTCTTTCTTTCTTTCTTTCTTTCTTTCTTTCTTTCTTTCTTTCTTTCTTTCTTTCTTTCTATTTCTTTCTTTTTTCTTTCTTTTTTTTTTCCTTTTTAATACACCAGGGATTGAACCCAGTGGAACTTAAACACTGAGCCACATTCCCAGCCCTTTTTATATTGTATTTTCAGACATGATGTCACTAAGTTCCTTATGGTCTCACTAAGTTGCTGAGTCTGGCTTTGAATTTAACAATCCTCCTATCTTAGACGCTCAAGCTGCTGGGATTACAGTTGTGTGCCACTGTGCCTGGCCTCCACGAACTTTTATAAAAGAAACTGTGTATCACTGCATTAACCAATTGCATTGGTAGGAACATCAGTTTGGTGGGGTACAGAAGAAAAAAATAAAATTTCTTCTGTATGTCTGTTATTGCATTCTGAGCTTTGGTAGATTTTGGAGACTTCTGGTAAGGTCAATGATATATTCTTAGAAGTTTTGAGATTGCGGTCTGATACAGAAATTAAGATGATTGGCTATTAAAGGGCTTAAGATAGCTCAAGATAATGTTTGCGCTCTGCATTTCCACCCTCATGGTGGTCTAGTTAGCCAAAGTCAAGTACTCTGAAGGTTCTTTGATGTAGATGCAACTGTATAGAGAACTTGAGTTCACAGCTGTAAAAATCTTGTGCTTCTCCTTTTGTCTTCCTTAGGCATAGGCACCATGTCAGATTTCTTGGGCAGAGGTTCCCTTTGGACACCTCCCAGAGTCCCATGTCCTCAGCCACTATCCTCTCCTGGAGCTGCCCCAGAGTGCCCACAGCGTGCCCACAGCTGCCCTGTGCCTTGCAGGGTGAACAGAATTTCAGGCCCTAGGTCAGCTCCTCCTAGAGGACAGCCTGATGTATGGGATGCAGCCTCTCATGGAAGCTGCTGGGGCCCCTGGGCTGAGGAATCTCCTGGAAAAGGCCTCATCTAAACAGCTACTTCCTTGGGACCTTGTTTTCCCCAAGTTCTGTTCCCATTCCTTGGAGACAGGTGGACAGTCAGCGTGTGGATGCTGGTGCTGAGGGGCCAGGTCAGCAGTGACTCCTGCCCTTTTAGTCTCTCATTGTGTGAAGGAGCAAAACCTCTCCCAGAGCATAAGGACCACCCACCCCAGTGCAGAGCTATGCAAAGCTGAAAAGCCTCATAGACTGGAGTCATGGTCCAGGTGCCTGGGAGGGTGATCCTGGATGCTTTCCATGAGCAAGACCAGGAGGAAGCATGTCCCACAGTCAGGGACCTTCCCTGCCCCTAGAGCCTGACACATCTGTGATCTCTCAACACCAAAGCTTTATGTGTATCACTTTGAAATGATGTGCTCACTTATCTGAGGCCCAGGTTTATTTATTCAGAGCCAAATGGGATGGACTATTATTAAAGAGGCAAGAGAGAGGTGGGTTAAAATCCACCTTTTTTTTTTTGGTTAAAAATCCCAGCTTACAGCCAGATACAGTGGTGCACACCTGTGATCCTTCTTGCTCCAGAGGCTGAGACAGGAGTGTTGCAAATTTGAGGACAGCCTTAGCAACTTAGAGAGGCCTTATGCAACCTGGTGAGACTGCGTCTCAAAATAAAATATAAAAATGACTGGGGATGTGGCTCAGTAGTAAAATATCTCTGGGTTTAATCTCGAGGGTACCAAACTCGCCCCCCCCCACAAAAAAAAAAAGAAAAGAAAAAGAAAACATCTAATTACCTAATTAGCTTTTGCTACCCCTGAGTATGTACAGAAAGTTTGTAAGATTCAGATTTGTCTTTTCAGTGGTTTCAAATTGACATCCAACCCTAGATTCCAAAATACCATGTAAGATACAGAGAAACTCTGTCTTGCATTATTGCTGCAGAATTTGAATCCAATTCTACAAAAATAGTGGTGGATAAATTTATGAATGTGATTTCATGAAAACTAGTATCTGTCCTTCACAAGGTGATGAATTTGACAAAGGATGACAGTTTTTCACTGTTGTTGTCTGAACTTGGCAGGTTCATGTTAACTGTGTGGTTATTTTGTTATCAGGAATGGAACCCAGAGGAGCTTAACCACCAGCCCCTTTTAGATTCTTTGTTTTGAGACAGACTCTTGCTATATTGCCTAGGGCCTCAGACTCCTGAACCGCTGGTGTTACAGGTGTGCACCATCACACCCGTCTTCATTGTAAATTTTAAGGACAATTTTGGCAATACCTTGGATACCCAACTGTAATCATTTAATCACTGAATATCAGTGAAAGAGTAAATGACACCTGTTTTCTGCAAAGGAGAGATCCATGTGTCTAAATAAGGGTGCTGATCCCCTCACCATGTCACCTAATTCCTTTTTCCTCCCAACTGCCTCCTCGTAGGGCCACCCCTTTGGGAGCTAGCCTTTTAGCTTATGAAACTTGGGACTAACATAAATGCTCTTTCTATTCTCTCTGTCCTGTACAACATTTTGGCTGGTCTTAGATACAGTTTACTATTTCCAATTTTTTGAAAAGGATTTTTTGTTGTTGCTGTAGTTGTACACAATACCTGTTTATTTATTTTTATGTGGTGCTGAGGATCAAACCTAGGGCCTCTCATGTGCTAGGCAAGCACTCTACTGCTGACCCAGAATCCCAACACTCCTATTTCCATTTTGAGATGTAGTTTTTCTTAAGTTTACCTCCAAAACACAACAAACCATGCCCTAATTTTCACAGAATTTACTGAAACGCTCAGTGTTTTTTCAGAGAGTTTAGATCATGGGAACATTCAGTCTTCTTTGTGAGAATGTATGGTGTCTTTCCACTGATTTTGTATGTTTTTATGCCTCTAATTGTGTACCTTTTGTATTATAATCATTTTTATCTCTCATTACATGGATTTTACCAAGCTACTCTCCAGCCCAAGAGAATTAGTATTGTAGACTGTTGTTTATTTGCTTACTTATTGAGTGCTGGGAATTTATGCCATGGGCTTGCTCATGCTTAGTTATCTTCCAGAAATAAATTTCAATTTGTGAGCAACGTTCTGGAGGTGGGCAGGTGTTTTACTGGGGAATAAATCTACAGGCACTCGACCACTGAGCTCATCCTCAGCCCTTCTTCTTATTTCTTTTTTGTTTTTTCTTTTTCTTTTTTTAATATTTTGTATAGTTGTAGATGGACAGAATACCTTTATTTTGTTTATTTTTCTGTGGTGCTGAGGATCATACCCAGTGCCTCACACATGTTAGCAAATGGTCTGCCACTCAGATACAGTCCCGGACCCCCTTTTTATTTTTGATGAAGACCAATCTCACTAAATTTCTGAGTGTCTTGCTATGTTGCTGAGACAGGCCTCAAACTTTTGCCATTTCCCTGCCTTGACCTCCCTAGTGGCTGAAATTACAGGTGCACACCACTACCCCATCAGTTGGAATGAGTTTTGAAGACTTATCATCCAATTTCTTTCCAGATGAAAATAGTATTGAAAATCAGTTTTCTTGCTTTTGTTGATACTTTTGAAATTTGTAACTATGACTTTTCCTCTTTGCTTTATTATGAAAAAGGTATTTAGCATATTAATATTGTTTCTTATGTATACATTTTTAAAACTTCATGGCTTGGTAGTTTATTTACTTCTTTATTAGATGAACTTTGTTTTTATGAGCAATTTTAGGCTTACATAGTTTATTAGTCAGTGTTCTCTAGAGGAAAAGTATCAAGAGAATGTATGATTATCAAAGGGGATTCATTAGATTGGCCTACTTGACCCGAAGGTGGATGTCCACAGTGGCCATCTGCAGGCTGGAGAGCTTGAGAAGTAGTAGCTGCAGAGTCCCAGAGGCTGAAGCCTCAGAACAAGGGGGATCAATGGTGCTGCCCTAGTCCAGACCAAAGATTCTGGAAACTCACTAGAGAATCACTGGCAGAGTCCACTTTGGGAGAGTGAAGAATTTTTTTTTTGGTTCTTTTTTTTTAATTGGTTGTTCAAACCATTACAAAGCTCATGATATATCATCTTTCATACATTTGACTCAAGTGGGTTATGAACTCCCATTTTTACCCCAAATACAAATTGCAGAATCACATTGGTTATACACTCACATTTTTACATAATGGCATATTAGTGACTGTTGTATTCTGCTACCTTTCCTATCCCCTACTATCCCCCCTCCCCTCCCCTCCCATATTCCCTCTCTACCTCATCTGCTGTTGTTCAATTCTCTCCCTTGCCCCCCCTTCCCCTCACAACCTCTTATATGTAATTTTGTGTAACATTGAGGGTTTCCTATCATTTCCATATGCTTTCCCTTCTCTCTCACTTTCTCTACCCCCAGTCATCTGTTTAATGTTAATCTTTTCCTCATGCTATTCCTCCCTGTTCTGTTCTTAGTTGCTCTCTTTATATCAAAGAAGACATTTGGCATTTGTTTTTTAAGGATTGGCTAGCTTCGCTTAGCATAATCTGCTCTAATGCCATCCATTTCCCTGCAAATTCTATGATTTTGTCATTTTTTAGTGCTGCATAATACTCCATTGTGTAAAGATGCCACATTTCTTAATCCATTCATCTATGAAGGGCATCTAGGTTGGTTCCACAGTCTAGCTATTGTGAATTGTGCTGCTATGATCACTGATGTGGCAGTATCCCCATAGTACGCTCTTTTAAGATCCTCAGGGAGTAGTCCGAGAAGGGCGATAGTTGGGTCAAATGGTGGATCCATTCCCAGCTTTCCCAGGAATCTCCATACTGCTTTCCAAATTGGCCACACCAATTTGCAGTCCCACCAGCAGTGTAGAAGTGTACCCTTTTCCCCACATCCTCACAAACACTTATTGTTGTTTGACTTCATAATGCCTGCCAATCTTACTGGAGTGAGATGGTATCTTAGGGTGGTTTTGATTTGCATTTCTCTGACTGCTAGAGATGGTGAGCATTTTTTCATGTACTTGTTGATTGATTGTATGTCCTCCTCTGTGAAGAGTCTGTTCAGGTCCTTGGCCCATTTGTTGATTGGGATATTTGTTATCTTATTGTTTAATTTTTTGAGTTCTTTGTATATTCTGGATATTAGGGCTCTATCTGAGATGTGAGGGGTAAGAATTTGTTCCCAGGATGTAGGTTCCCTATTTACCTCTCTTATTGTTTCTCTTGCTGAGAAAAAACTTTTTAGTTTAAATAAGTCCCATTTGTTTATTCTTGTTATTAACTCTTGGGCTATGGGCGTCCTATTAAGGAATTTGGAGCCTGACCCCACAGTATGTAGATCATAGCCAACTTTTTCTTCTATCAGATGCAGTGTCTCTGATTTGATATCTAGCTCCTTGATCCATTTTTTAGTTAACTTTTGTGCATGGCGAGAGAAAGTGATTCTGTTTCATTTTGTTGCATATGGATTTCCAATTTTCCCAGCACCATTTGTTGAAGATGCTATCCTTCCTCCATTGCATGCTTTTAGCCCCTTTATCAAATATAAGAAAGTTGTAATTTTGTGTATTGGTCTCTGTGTCCTCTATTCTGTACCATTGGTCCACCTGCCTGTTTTGGTAGCAGTACCATTATGTTTTTGTTACTATTGCTTTGTAGTACACTTTGAACTCTGGTATTGCTATACCTTCAGATTCACACTTCCTGCTTAGAATTGCTTTTGCTATTCTGGGTCTTTTGTTTTTCCATATGAATTTCATGATTGCTTTATCTATTTCTACAAGAAATGCCGTTGAGGTTTTAATTGGCATTGCATTAAACCTGTAGAGAACTTTGGGTAATATCCCCATTTTGATGATGTTAGTTCTGCCTATCCATGAACAGGGTACATATTTCCATCTTCTAAGATCTTCTTCTTCTCTCTCTCTCTCTTTAGGGTTCTGCAGTTTTCATTGTATAAACCTTTCACCTCTTTTGTTAGGTTGATTCCCAAGTATCTTATTTTCTTTGAGGATATTGTGAATGGAGTGGTTTTCCTCATTTCCATTTCAGAAGTTTTGTTGCTGATATACAGGAATGCCTTTGATTTATGCGTGCTGATTTTATATCCTGCCACTTTAATGAATTCATTTATTAACTCTAGCAGTTTCTTTGTAGACCCTTTTGGGTCTGTTAAATATATTATCATGTCATCCGCAAATAGCGATAATTTAAGTTCTTCTTTTCCTATTTTTATGCCTTTAATTTCTTTTGTCTGTCTAATTGCTCTGGCTAGTATTTCAAGAACTAAATTGAATAGAAGTGGTGATAGAGGGCATTCCTGTCTTGTTCCAGATTTTAGAGGGAATGCCTGAGTGAAGAATTTTGTTCCACTGAAGACACCGTCCTATTGGATGGTGCTGCCTAGCTTAAGGAGGTTATCCAGTTTGGCTCACCATTCCATATGCCAATCATTTGTAGACATACCCTTATTGACACATCCAGAAGCTCATTAATCATTGGCATCTTTTAATCCTATCAAGGTGACAATTAGATGTACCATTACACATAGTATCAAATACCCCTTCTCTCCAGCTGATAGTCTCCACTGTTTTCAACATATTGCATTGGTGTAGGGTGTGTGTTAGTTACTAAACCAGTGTTGAACATTTGATAAAGAGAATGGATGAAGCAACATCTTATTATAAGCCAAAGTTCCCCCTTTACCTTAGGGTTTCTTGTCTCTGTGATGTGTCACGTCGTATACAAGATAATGTCATACAGAAGAGTTTCACTGCTCTGGGAATCCTGTGTTCCACCTGTTCATCACTCCTCCTCATTCCTTATTCCCTCTCTGCTCCCTAAGTCCCTAGCACCCATCAGTTCTGCTAGTGCATCTATAATATTGTCTTTTTTAGAATGTTCTTGACTTGGAATGTTACTGCACTTGGCCATTTCAAACTGGCTTCTCTCACTTACCAGTGTGCCTTTAAGGGTGCTATATCTTTCCAGGCTGCAGAGCTCATTTTCTGGGTGATGCTCTTTAGTGTGGTTAAACTGCAGCTTTTTCACTCAGTATTGAAAGGTGCATCTTCCTTGAATCTAGCTTTGGGCCGTTCTGGATATGGCTGCTGTAGTCACTGCAGTGAGGGTTTCTGTGCCCATAATTTTCACATCATTTGCATAGACACCTGGAGTATGATGACTTAATTGTACAGTTTTTTGCATTTATGATTAAATTTTGCATTTATTATTATGAGCATCATTCATAGTCTTCTTTTTAATACTTTTTTTCATCTATTTAATTTGGATAATATGGTAACTTATGCCTCAGAAAGACTTAGGAGGTGTTAACTCAGCTTCTATATTCTGGAAAAAAAAGTAGAAAACTGATGGCAGTTCTTATGTGTCTCATGGAAGCCTGTTTGAGATGTCAGAGCCTTGCCTTGCCTTTTGGGGATGTAATTAGTTATTGAGTCTGTTTTTTTTCAGCAACCATGGGCTCAGCTATTTTGTGTATTTCCCCTTGTGTGTAAGTTTTAGGAGATTGTCTCTCTCAAAGGAATGGTCCAGTTTCTGCAAGTTGTCTAATTTGTGTCAAGCACATTTATGATAATCTTGAAGTCCCAATGCATTGTTGACGATGACACTTTTAAATCTGTTAGTAGGTTTTCAGTTCTCATTGTTTTTTTCTTTAATATTATTGTATATTTTACACTTTTTATTTCGTTCTTTTTATGTGGCAGTGAGGATTGAACCCAGTTTCTCTCAAGCACTAGGCAAGCCACAACCCCAGTCCCTGTCCTCTGTATTCTTAGCCTTTTGTCAGTTAATCAGTGATGCTGATGTTCATGAAGAACTTGATTTTGCAGACTGCGGATTTCCTGATTGTGGTTTCATCAACACCTTCTCTGTTACCTACCAGTGGTTAATTTAGGTTTACCTTGCTCTTCTTTCTCTGGTTTTCTGAAGCAGCAGTTTCATTGCTTGCTTTTTGCTCTTCTTTTCTGAAATGTGTGTTGGATTACTTGGATACCAATACAGCGCCACCTCTGGTGTTCTCTATGAATTTCCTATGATGGACTTTACATTTTTTTCTTTCAAAATGGTCACCTTTTCTCTTGAGTCACCTCTTTGTCCTCTGTCTGTTCAGAGCCCTGTGTTTCATGTCCCCTTCCCTGGAAGCCTTTCAGCTTCTTCTGATCTGATTTCTGCTTTAGCTCTCACGTTCTTTGAGCATACATGGGATTTCACTGGTGGTGCACTTGTAGGGGTATGGTTTATGTCCTGTGGAGTGTTGTTGTGACCCTGAGACCTCAGTGTGCTTCCCATTTGGTTGAAGGTCCATGAAGCCCTCCTGTCTGCATCATTGTCCTGACAGAGTTGGGCTGATGTCTCTGAGGGTAATTGTGGGTTCTTCATTGTTTGGGGTGGTTCTGTATGGTTTCAGTCCTTGAGTATGCTTCTGTGTAAGTGGCAGGGACATTTTCTTTTTGTCTGTTCCATCACTGTGCAGACATCATAGCATGCTTACAGGTGTGAATGGTGGCCTCTTTCACACCCAGACTGTGTGGGATAGTTCAGAATTCTGGGCTATAAACTTGTTGCTTTAGCACACTCTGGAAGAGCTTCTGCCTTAGGTTTGTTTGCACCACCATTGCTACAGGCATGATGAATCTCTTTCACAACGGACAACCACTGCATATGTGGCCCAACCTTGATCAAAATGTCCTTGAGCAGAACATTGGTATGTGTCTCATGACTGTACATTATGGTAGTGAACTGGCTGCTGTTAAGAAGAGTTTTACAATCATTGGACATTCATTATTGCTGTGAGACATTAAAATAGTGCCTGCTGTTTATTGAGAAGATTGTTTTGAGAGTTATAAAACTTTGTAAGGCTGTTGTTTGGACAAGGTGACTTTTTTTTTTTTTAGAGAGAGAGAAGAGAATTTTTTTTTAATATTTATTTTTTAGTATTCGGCCAACACAACATCTTTCTTTGTATGTGGTGCTGAGGATCGAACCTGGGCCGCACACATGCCATGGGAGCGTGCTACTGCTTGAGCCACATCTCCAGCCCATGGTGACATTTTTGGGTCATTGAGTTATTTCTAAGACATGTGCCATCTCTCCACTTACCCCATTCTGCTTTGACAGTAAACACAAGAAATTATCAAATTGTTGTGTTTATTAATAAATAAATTAAATTCATCAAATAGAGAACTCATGTTTGTTTTGGTCATTTAATAGTAAGCTAGTTGACTAAATTTGTTCTGGAGTAAAGCACCTGCAAACTTCTAGTTGCTCTTAGTGTAATCACACAGAATGAGCTCAATCTCCAGTTAACACATTGTGTCCACCTGTGTAAAATGTTTTCTAGATGTTGTCTGTGAAGGAATCTCCTTAGTGACCCCATGCCCAGAGGGTGGGAGTGTGGGCTGGTTCTAGGCATTTCTTTAAGTATGGAACAATAGACTTTAAGAGGAAACAAGACATCTGTAAATACCATGTTGTCTATATTAACATTGTAGGTGCAGGGAACCACTGTAGTTGGCAGAGTCTTTCTCAAATGCTTAGTTTCATGATTCCTGCATTTTTCTGCTCATCCCCTTTCTCTTCTAAAGATAAGTACTATCAGAAGTTCTTATATTAGCTCTGTACCACACAGGATGTTTCTAGGACATGTAATTGAGGTGAAACCATTAAAGAAGTTAGTAGTGATCTAGGATCCTGTCTTACTTCCTGTGAACTCACCAAAGGAAATGTATAAATCACTATGATGTTTGCCTTCTGAGTAGCCAAATTCTAGTGTTGGAATGGGTGTAAGAAATTGAGTGCAGTAAAGATTTGATGGACCAAATCATGGAATTAATCAGGAGGCCAGGGAATCATGTGAACATCATGCATGTTGAGTGCAGATTTCTCATGCTGTCAATCTTTCCTGGCCTCCACTATTCATTTGTGGGATATTTTAGATCTCAGTGACCTTTGAGGATGTGGCTGTGAACTTCACCAAGGAGGAGTGGGCTTTTCTGGATGCTTCCGAGAAGAACCTTTATAGAGATGTGATGCTGGAAGTCCTCAGAAACCTGGCTTCTATAGGTAATAATGATGGTTTTAAAATTAATCAAATCGAGAACTCATGTTTATTTTGGTCGTTTATGTAGAAGGTGAAAAGGAAATCAGTTGATGAATTATTGAAGCATATATGGCACCTACAATTTGGCAATGCATTTCTAGCTCCTGAAGATTCATAAAGATTGTTATGTTCTCATTTTAGGAAACAAGTGGGAAGACAAGACCACTGAATATCAGATTGAAAACTCTGGAAGGAACCTAAGGTAACTGTACTCACAAGAGGAATTTGTGAGGGAATCTGAGAACTGTCATATAATTTTTAAAGCAAACCAACTGAAGAAGTATGCATAATTTGAAATGTATTTATTCTTATAATATTTTTTTACCAGAAATATGTACTTATCTGTAACAGGTATTCAGTCTTTTCAAAGTATTTGACATGCAAAAAGTACTATGAAATTGCATATGTGAATATCACTATGTGAATAATAGCCATAGAGAAGCTGTGTTGCAAAGGATTGTTTCCTTTCAATCTCTTTATTTTCAGGCAACTTTAACAAATCAGAAAATCTAGCCTTTACCTTCTGTTGGTAGAAATGTAAAGACCTACAAATAAATAGAAAATTGTTAATGAGTTAGGTATCAATTATGTGCTGGTCACTTCTTCTTCAAAGAAGTCCTATGGTAAACTTGAAACTTTCCCCACAGAATAGTGTGGGAAAACCTTCAAATCAATTCCAATTCTTAATCAAACAAAGAAAAATTTTAATAGAGTAAATCCATGTGACTTCATTATGTGTGCAAAAGATTTCATATGTTCTTCATTTCTTCATAGGCACATCACATCTCACTCTGGACTCAAATACTATAAGCATGAGGAATGTGAAGAGAAGCCATGTGAATTTAAACAATATAGGAAATCTCTGGTTTCTCTCAAAAGTGTTCACACACAAATGTTACAAACTGGAGATAGACCAAATGAAAGTACAGTATGTGGGAAAGTCATCAGTTGTTCCAATGACATTCCAAGACATGAAGAAACTCATACTGGGTGGCAACCCTATGAATGTCAACAATGTGGTGAAGCCTCTTCTTCTCTCTCAGGTGTTCAAAGACACATGATAACACATAGTGGAGGTAAACCTTTTCAATGTGAGGTATTTGGGGAAGCCTTTCATTTCTCTTCTTTATTTAGAAGACATGAAAGAACTCATTCTGGAGAGAATCTCTATGAATGTAAACAAGATGGTCCAACCTTTATTTCACACACAAGTCTTCAAAAGCACAGGATCACACACACAGGGAATGCACATTTCAAATGTAATGTATGTGGGAAAGACTTTGCTTATCCCAGATTACTTAGAATACATCAGAAAACTCACACTGGAGAGAAGCCCTATGAATGTAAGCAGTGTGGAAAAGCCTTTGCTACATCCCGTCGGCTTCATAAACATGGAAGAATACATACTGGAGAGAAGCCCTATGAATGCAAACAATGTGGAAAAGCCTTTGCTACATCCTATGAGCTTAAGGGACATGGAAGAACCCACACTGGAGAGAAGCCCTATGAATGTAAGCAGTGTGGAAAATCCTTTGCTAGATCTGGTGACCTTCACACACATGGAAGAACTCATACTGGAGAGAAGCCCTATGTATGTAAGCAGTGTGGAAAAGCCTTTGCTACATCCCGTCAGCTTCATGCACATGGAAGAACACATACTGGAGAGAAGCCTTATGAATGCAAACAATGTGGAAAACCCTTTGCCACATCCCCTCAGCTTCGTGCACATGGAAGAACACATACTGGAGAGAAGCCTTATGAATGCAAACAATGTGGAAAAGCCTTTGCTATGTCCCATCAGCTTAACAGACATGGAAGAATACACACTAGAGAGAAGCCCTATGAATGTAAGCAGTGTGGGAAAGCCTTCACTCAGTCCTCTCACCTTCACTCACATGAACAAACTCATACTGGAGAGAAGCCCTATGATTGTAAGCAGTGTGGCAAAGCCTTTGCTAGATTCAGTGAACTTCAAATACATGGAAGAGTGCATACTGGAGAGAAGCTCTATGAATGTAAGCAGTGTGGCAAAGCCTTTGCTAGATCTGGTGACCTTCACATACATGAAAGAACTCATACTGGAGAGAAGCCCTATGTATGTAAACAATGTGGCAAAGCCTTTGCTACATCCCGTCAGCTTCATAAACATGAAAGAACACATACTGGAGAGAAGCCCTATGAATGCAAACAATGTGGAAAAGCCTTTGCTACATCCTATCAGCTTAAGAGACATGGAAGAACACACACTGGAGGGAAGCCCTATGAATGTCAACAATGTGGAAAAGCCTACACTACTGCCTTTTACCTTCGGATACATAAACGCACTCATACTGGAGAGAAGCCCTATGAATGTAAGCAGTGTGGCAAAGCCTTCACTCAGTCCTCTAACCTTCACTCACATGAACAAACTCATACTGGAGAGAAGCCCTAAAAATGTAAGCAGTGTGGCAAAGCCTTTGCTAGATCCAGTGACCTTCATAGACATGGAAGAATGTATACTGGAGAGAAGCCCAATGAATGTCAATAAAGTGGAGAAGCCTTTGCCACATCTTGTCTGCTTCACACATGTGAAAGAACACATACTTCATAGAAATCGTATGCATGAAAACAATTGGTAAACTCTTCTGTTATTACTGTTTCACTCATATACATGTAAGAAGTTTACTGGAGAGAAACCCTTTGAATATGAAATATGGTAAATAAGTATTTCATGTCATCCTCAAAGACAAGAGAGGCTCACACTGCTGAAAATGTGTGTGTGTGTGTGTGTGTGTGTGTGTGTATGTGTGTTTGTGTGTGTGTATGTGTGTGTGTGTGTGAGAGAGAGAGAGAGAGATCGATCAATCAATCGATTCACTGGGGAGTTAGTCTGGTGGTGCTCTACCACTGAGCTACATTCCAGTTCCTTTTTACTTTTTATTTTGAGACAGGGACTTGCTGAGTTTCTTAGGATCTTCCTAAGGTGCTGAGGCTAGCCTCCAACATTGATTCTTCAGAATCAGCCTCTCGAGTCTCATGAATTAAAGGCATACACCACCACATCCAACTGAATAACTCTTTAAATGTGAAAAATATCACAAATCATTCCATTTTCCCTGTTGCCTTCAAAGCCATTTCACTCACATTAAAAAAAACCCTCTGAATCTGGGGGATTTGCTACATTCTGTCAGCTTCGTTTCCTTTCTTATATATGAAAACACTCATGCAGAGAAGCCCTGTGAATGTGAGAAATGTGGGAAATCTTCTAGTTTTCTCATTTTTTTCCCTAAGGACTGGGAATTTTGTTTTGGAATAAAAAGAATAAATCCTATGCAAGTAAGAAATATAAAGGGTTCAGCCATTCTAGTTTTGTTCAGTTGTATGAAAGGACTCATACTGTAGAAAATGCTGAGGATAAGCCATGTGGGGCAGTATTCAGCTTTCTGAGTTTTCTCCAAAGGCATAAAATAATTCACATTTGTGAATATCCTTTTTCTATCTTTAAAAATTGCAGTAACACTTTTAACTTTCCAGGTTCCTTTGAACAGCATTTAAGAAATCACACTGGAGAAAGCCCTGTATGTAGAAATGTGGTGAGAACTTTGCTTGTTTCAGATGCATTTGAACTTGTTCAGACTTGAGGAAAATTTTATTTTGTTTCATTTTGTTTATTTATTTTGAGATAGCCACTGTAGGTGTGTGAAAATGGTGTGTGCCTTCATTTCTTTTTTTTTTTTTTAATGTATTCAGAGGTAACAAAACTGCACCCTGGGTTGGAGAGGAGCATTGCATCAGCATGAAGATTTGAAAGCAACATATTTTTCTGGGTTAAATCTCTCTTATTGTTAGATTCCATTTTCCTGTATTTTAAGTCTTTTGTGTCTAATGTTTCATTACATGTTGTGTATGTTAGTTTAGGCCTCTCCACTCCAGCCTTTGGTACAGATTGGTGAAATGGCTCTTCTGAACTTCTTTCCTCTCTTTCTTTGTTCAGATTTCACCCAGGATTGCTCTACCACTGAGTTTATCCACAGTCCTTTTAATTGTTATTTTTTGAGATAGGGTGAGGCTGGCAGCTGGGACCATAGGGATGTATCTGTGTACCCTGCAGCTGGCCTCTTCCTTTTCCTTGATTGCTTATTGATCTGTTGATGACTCTGGGACCACCACTCTTGTCACTTGTGCTTGTTCTAAGGCTCATGTATTGTGCTGTACGTAGGCACATTAAAGAGCATTATAAATAATGTCATTTGTGTATATTGTTTAGAGAGGCACTTTCTCAAAATATATTTTGCCCTATACTTGAGTTGCTTTCTCTTTTCTTTTCCCAGTTCTGGGGACTGAATCCTGCCTTGTGCATGCTAGGCAGGCATTGTAGCACTGAACGCTCCATAGCTCAGGTGGTGAGTTTGCTGCTGCTGTGAATGTGGACCCCACTGATAACCACATCAGCAGATGTAGCTCTGCAGGTGTTTCCTCCACAATTGCAGCTGATCTCTTCCTTCTTAAAGGTCTTTTATACCAGTGAATTTTTCTTTAAAAAAACTACATCCAACTTAGGTTTTCTCCCCATGAATAATACTTAGGTGGAATATGCCAGAAAACCCAGGCTTGATTTCTCTCTGTGTTTTAGAGTACCTCTGAAGCCCTGGAAAAAATTGTGTGATGGTTTTCTTTATACACACTACATGACCAAAGGCTTGGTAAGGAGCATCTCAGTCTGATGTCCTAATATAGCGGCACTCCTCTCTCCACCAAATAATCTTAAATAAGCTTCTCAAGAGACCTTCACCATAATTTTCTTTCAACAGAATGTCAGGAAAAGATTTTGCAAAGATCTCAATGTGGGTTATAACACAGACTTCTGCTTTTGTGGCAAAGCTTGGAAGACCTCTGACCAGTCTTACAATTAGTACACAAAGCACTTTCTGTGAACTAATCAAAACAACAACAACAACAAAAACACCTTTATGTATACCCTACAAAAAATATAAACCTCCATCCCTGTCCCACTGGATGTAAATAAAGATCAATGAAATTCCAAGCAGTGATCCAAAAAATTTTAAGTGATACCCCTTGGAAATCTGCAGCTAATCAATTTGCTCCTGAAACATTCCTTGGGTGTCTAGCCTCATGTCCCCTACATCACTAATAAAGCTACAGCCTCCAATCAGGTGATATTGTGTAGTACTTGCTTTGGAGAGGCCTGTTTCTGCTCAGGCTGAAGGATTCAGTTACTTGTCCTAAGGATTCAAAGCCTCCTGAGCAAAACCTCACCCACAACCTATTCAGGTGTCATGGATCTTGTGTGATCATTGGTAAGAGTTCCTTACATACTTGTGTCCAAATGTTGAAGTTTGCCAACATGCCAAAGATGGGTTGATTGTCACTGCTATCTCTGTTCCAGCCTTTTGCTGTGTCTCCGTGTTCATTTGGAGAGGAATGGCAAAAGAGGGTGCTGTGGCCCTTCTGTTTTTGATAAATACAGCATAAGCCATCCAGTAAAATTTCATCTTTAAAAGATAGTTTTGAACGCTTTCCAGGATTTCCAAAAACTTTCTTTGCAACTAATTAGTCAGTGTGGCAATTTCCTAGTTTTTCATTTTTGATTTAGTAGAAATATTGCATAGATGTGTGTGAGCACTTGATGCAGTCTGGACTTCTTTGTAATAAATCTATTTGCCAAAGGCAGTAGTTACAGGCTTGCTCCTGGGCAGTGTGAAGGACTGGAGTGAATGCAACTGTCCTGGGGTGTGGGCATTCTTTGTAGGAGTTCAGTCTTGGTGAGTACATCAGTGCAGGAATCAGACTTTTAGGAGGGCTACAGAATCTCCTGACAGGATCTGCTTGTCCCTTTTGGACAGTAGTGTTGTCATGTGAGCTGGCAGGTGGATGGCTACCTTCTGATGGATTTGGGTTTGTAGCTGAGCAAATAGTGAGAATGTACAATGATTAAATGAGAATTAAAATATTCTTTGTCATACCAAAGACATAATTTGGGGGCCAAACATAATAACAAGTAACCTCTTGGACCTTGAACCACATATTTTCCTTCATGTATGCATTTTCTCACAAACTTTTGTAGTGTGATGCTTACGTGGAACAAACTGAGATAAACATGGAGAGGTTTATTTAATGGTACAGTGTACTAGAAGTTTTAAAGACTTGGAGCAGGCTTAGATTCCACTATTGTTAATATTTTATGTAAGACTCTGAAATTCTCAAAATTCTTGAGAATCCCCAGGTGCTGTGGCATACAACTGAAATACCAGTGGCTCAAGATTCTAAGGCAGGAGGATTGTGATTTTTTTCCACTTTTTTAAAGAGAGAAAGAATTTTTTAATATTTATTTTTTAGTTTTCAGTGGACACAACATTTTTATTTTATTTTTATGTGGTGCTGAGGATTGAACCCAGCACCCCACGCATGCCAGGTGAGCATGCTACCATTTGAGCCACATCCCCAGCCCATCTTTTCATTTTCTTAAAAATTATATATATATATATATATATATATATATATATATATATATATATATATACATATATATATATATATGTATATATATATATATATATATATATATATATATATATATATATAATTTTTTTTCCTAAGAATCAAACCCAGTGCCTCCCACATGCTAGGCACATTGTCAACCACTGACCCACAACCTTAGCTCAAAGGTTGTGATTTGTAAGGTGGCCTCCCTGGATAACAAGGAGTAAAGAACTCAGTGAGACCATCTCTAAGAAGTAATTCAAATAATAAATAAAAAAGAAGGCTGGGAGGTGGCTTAGTGGTTGAGTGCCACTGAGTTCAATTCCCAGTACCCCCAAGAAAACTGCATTAGAAACCAAGTTTTAATAAACCGTATGATGGGTGGATGGGCTTGTCCATTATATTGTTTTCCTCTTTGGATTCTCAGGCATGGTTTACTAATTCAGGAACTCTGTAAAATTCACCAATTCAATAAAAATCAAGTGTATGGTTTTTTAAAAATAATAATATAGCAAGGTCCATGAGGGGCAGCTTCCTGCTCTGGGAACCTCAGTAATTGGTAGTCATCACAAGTGGCCATAATGTCCTTATCATAAAGAGTTTGTGAAAGCTTCTATTTTGTAGGAGTCTCTGAAGGTGTTAAACGTGCCTGTCTTTTCAGAGCCTTTTGGTGGAGGAATTCCATATGGAGGTCTCTGATTTATAGATGATGTCATTGGGGAGCTCAAGTGAAACTGATAAGTGAAGAACACGTTACCACCTGGTCCAGTGCAGTCTAAAAGGTGTCAGATTTTCCTGTCTTTAAGGAGTGTCAAGCAACCTTGGAGGAGGATGTCAGCAATTTACGATGTGCTCCTGCAAAAAACGTGATGCTGTGAGTCTCTGCTCAGGTCATTTTTGAAAAGCTGATGAGTAGTCTGAAAATTTATTTAGTCCTGTTAGTGATAAGGACAAATTGCATTAGAATGCTATTGAAATAGAGAAAACAAAATATTAGCCAATTCTGAGGCCAAAATATATACCAGTTGTTGATCAGATAGGATTAGTAACTTTCATTATATTTGGAATTGGGTATGGATACTTACAGACGGGACCAGGGACCAGATCATCAAAGTAGCAGTAATCTACCCAAGGCAAATGGTGAGATAGAGAATATCTGTATTTCTGTAGTTGGTATTTTATTTTTTCCTCTGTGATTATCAGTGACTATGTTTAAACATTTCAGGATGTCCAGATAGAACTCTGATTTTTTTATATTTAATGAATTAGAAAATGTTAGACTATTAAATATTCTGAGAAGTACATCAGATTTTATAGGAATTTTTAGTTTCCATATACCTTATTTTAACATATCAAAAAACATATGAAGTGATTTAATTAGAGATTGATGGTGTTTATTTATTTATTTTTGCTATTGGGATTTGCTGTGACAAGTGTGGCCAAACTAGCAGGTTCTGGCAGGTTTTGATGGGACATTGGAAGAAATAAAGAGTCACACATGCAGAAGATACAACATCTGGGATCGGGTGGAGCACTGCTCTATGATGGAGCAGCAGGTCTAAAGAATTATACCAGGAGGGCTGGGGATGTGGCTCAAGTGGTAGCGTGCTCACTTGGAGTGTGTGGGGCACTAGGTTTGATACTCAGCACTACATATAAATAAAATACAAGATGTTGTGTCCACCAAAAACTAAAAATATAAATGAACAAATATTAAAAATTATCTCTAAAAAAAAAGAAAAAAAGAATTACACCAGCAATCTTTATTGTGTATCTTTCATTGATCATATTAAAGACTATGTAAGCATTATTCTTTGTATTTATGAAAGTTACACAGTTAGCAACAGTATGCAGCTATTTCCTCAGTTACATTCTATAGTTGGAATGTGCAATGTTAAGAGCACCCTGCAGCTCTCAAGAAAGTCCATCCTTTAAAGTTATTTTAAAGCTTCCTTTAAAACAGTGGAACTGGTGAACCATGTGGTTGACTTAGCAAGGAACTTTGTGCCTGAGAATAAGGTCAAAGCTGAAAAGTCTCCCACAACAGAGTCTCGCCCATGGAGAGCATTACCATAGCAACCAGGCATCCTATACTTTTGCATAGAAACTTTTCCAGTCACCAAGCATGCCACTGCCATTACGTCATTAGAGACCTCCATCTCAGACACTTGTCTCCCAATCACTGTCACTGGTCTCAACAGGGGATTGAACTCATGGTTGCTTTATCACTGAGCTACATCCTCACCAAGGCTCCCCCTCTTTTCTCTTTCTTGAGACAGTGGTGGACTGTGTTGCCCAGGCTGACCTCACACTCATCTAAAAATGGAGCAATGTGGTCTCTGAACCTTTACCCCAATAGCCGTCACATTTGCTGAGAACTCAGCTGAAGTGGTTCAATTAAAGTAATAACTTTGGAATTCTATGGGATGGGACTACTGTTTCCAATCCATTCTACCAGGCCTGGTAGCAATTTGCAAGTCCATTTTTATGTCTCCAGATCATAAGAAAAAAATTTTTTTTCAAATTTTCACAGATGTACCAATGTCACACAGACCCTAAGTACTTGGTAATGAGGGCAGGAGTAATGGGAAACTTGTTGGAATTGTGTGGATCCATCCTGCCTTCTGATTTGTCTTCCTATTTTCTCTCTCACTCATTTTAGTACAAGGGGTTCTTAACCAATAAGCCACATCCCCAGACCCTCTTTGATCCCCATGACAGTAGAATGCACACACACACACACACACACACACACACACACATACATACATACACACACACACACACACTTTGGTATATCATACTTGGATGGGATATCATTTCTCATTTTTCTGAGTGTACATGTTGCAGAATCATATTAGTCATGTAGTCAAATATATATACATCCAGTAATGATGTCTGTTTCAATCTACTACTATCTTTCCTATTCCCACATCCCTCTCCCCTCCCTCCCATCACTTCCCTCAACCTAATGTAAGGTAAAGCGATTCTGCCCCAGTGCCCCCTCCCTCCTGAATTAGCATCAGCATAATAGAGAAAACATTTGTCTTTGATTTTGCGAGACTGGCTTATTTCACTTAGCATGATATTCTCCAACTCCAAGCATTTACTAGAAAATGCCATCATTTTAGCCTACTTTCAACCTGACTAATATTCCATTGGTTATATATACCACATTTTCTTTATCCATTCATCTTTCGAGAACCACCTAGGTTGGTCCATAGTCTAGCTATTGCAAATTGAGCTGCTATAAACATTCATGTGGCTACTGAGGAGGTCATACATGTGAAAATATTTTTAAAACAAGTTGCTGAGCAGGAGAAAATATTTTACATTACATATTTAATTATTTCATAGTATTAAGACTATAAAAGGAACTCTAGTGACTCCATAATAGAATGATCAACAAATTAAAAAATGAATTCCAAATTGTGAACCCTTCAGATATTTCTGCTACTCTTTATGGTGTTTTCTGAGAATGATCTTCAAAATGCTGATTGTTACTTTTTGCCATCATCTGGAAGTTTCAAGAGAAAGTTTCTAGTCATCTGCACTAGGCCTAAGTTCCAGTGGTTTTGCTAACTTCTGTTGCTGGAAGAATTGCTTCTCTCTCAACTCAATTATAGGTACCAAAGGGGAAAATTAAACAAAATACCGATAGACTCAATAATATTTCAGCACTTTCTGAGCCCTGACCTACCCTTGTTCACCCCAGTAATAATTCCAGGCCTTCCAGTTGTTTTCAGAAGTAGTTTCTCCATGTACTGAGCATCTAAAATTAGTGACTTCTGTTCCAGGGAGTATATCCTAAACATCCAATTTCTATAAGCAACAGAGACTGAGCATGTGCAAATATTCATACATTACAAATAGTTGGATTTGCATTGTTTGTAACTACTTCCAAAAACTAAAATTTGCAGCAGTAGTGTTAAAATTGTGTTAGAAATCACAGATTCCTGTTTCACCACAGAAAATACAGTACACTCTTCTTCTAGCTACTTGACAGCCTGGAATATAACACACTTGCCTCAGAAATTTAATGCATCAGTCAAATGAAAACTTTCCTTCACCCTAAGCAGTCTTGTCAGAATGCCTATGATAAAAATCTGAAAGATAGGGGCTGGGGTTCTGGCTCAGTTATAGAGTGCTTCCCTAGCACATGGGAGGCACTGTGTTCAAGCATCAGAACCACATAAAAACACATAAATAAAATAAAAGTTATTTGTCTATATGACTAGTAAATAAATAAGTAAAATATTTCGAAGTAAAAAATAAAAATCTGAAAGATAGTAGGTACTCCAGATCATATGATCATGGATATAAGATTCACTTGTAAAAATGCTGGTGAGAATATAAATTGAATAAAGCTATTTTTGAAAATGGTATTAAGGTTCTTCAATAAGTTAAAATTAAAATGTCATATGATTCAGTAGTAGTAATTCTGGGTATGTATCTAAAAAAATTGGAGTCATTAGATCATAGAAAATACTATATTTTCATTGTAGTATTTTTCACAGAACCTGGTAAAAGAACTGAAGTACCTTTAAGGTAAATGGTAGGTTGGGTATGGTGCCACATACCTGTATTCCCAGCAGCTTGGGAGGGTGAGACAGGAGAATCATGAATTTAGAGCCAGTCTCAGCAACGTATCAGCCAGCCACTAAGCAAATCAATGAGGTCATGTCTCTAAATAAAATATAAAAAAGGAGCTGGTGATGTAGCTCAGTGGTCAACTAGCTCTGATTTCAACACATAGCATAATAAATAAATAAATAGGCCCAACACATTGACCCTATGCTTTATTTTCCAATAAGCAATTTACTTGCATCCTTTCTGGATTAACTGGACAGGATGTGTTACATTCTTTAACAAACTATTGCCTGCAGGAGAAATGCAGTTTCAAAATAATATTTGTAAGAGGAACACAAGTTACACTAATGGGAAGACTTTTGTGATTTTGTTAAAGACCAGATTCTGGAACTCAGGGAAATAAAGATAATTCCTACTAACCATAAAATCTGCAAGAGTTTATGATTAAGAATTCAATTATAAATCATGAACATGAGTCTAATTAACCTAAAGTTTTCATGGCACTGGATCCTTGAGAGTTTGATATTATCCTGCTGTCAGTCCAAAGTCAAAAAGTGTACCTGGGCAGGATTCTTTAGAATCTTTTTTTAGATCTCTAATAAAAATGGAGAGAAAGGGAGCCATGCTCTTCTCTTTACAGAGAGGACACATTCTCTCTCTTTAAAGTGTCACATTTTTCTTCCTTCACATCACTTCTAATAATCTCATTGTGTCTGCTTTTATCTCATGTGAAATGCTCACAAAGAGAAAGCAAAATCTATAAACTGTCATCCAGTTCTTGGAGGAAAAATTAGAAATACTGCATCCATTTGAAATATAGCATAAAAGTAGTTGATAAGGCAAAGAGGGAATGCTGGCATTAAAATTGTAAACAGAGCTGAGTGCAGTGGTGCACTCCTGTAATCCCAGGGTCCTGGAAGGCTGAAGCAGAAGGATCATGAGTTCCATTCCAGCTTCAGCAATGGAGAAGTGCTAAGCACTTCTTTAAATAAAATACAAAATACTGCTGGGGATTTGGCTCAGGGGTCGAGTGAGCCAATAAGTTCTAGAATGACTGTTATCCAGTGACAATTAATTGACCCACCATAGGCTGGAACTCAAGATTCAATCACAAGTTCCACAGAAGTCATATGGAAAATAGCTGGTGTCTTACAGATAATGTGGTTAAGTTGTTCCTGCACCCTCTGTCTGACAGGGTTTCAGCATGGGGGATGCCATGGCAGAGCTACACCATTTGGAAACTGAAACCATAGCGAAGGTTAAATGTATTGTTTATGATACTCATGATATGGATAATAGAGTATACATCAATCAATAATAAAATTACATGTTGATGGAAATGGCAGGAAAATTCCCCAAATGAGACTAAAGATACATTTAAGACATGCCTGGAGATGTGTTTTAATATCTCTCAGGACACAAACAATAGCATTATTCATCAAAAATTTATGAAGAAAATCTTACAAATCTCAAGGTTCTTGAGAAAAACTTAACAATTGGTACTAAGCCCCACATTCTAAATCTACAATCTGTGCAACATACATTTCCCCTCACTAACAGGCCCTCCTTTGCCTTACACAGGAATTCATGATAAAAATGGGAAACACATTGTTAATATTAATGTAAATGGGCTGTATTGAAGAGCCTGCTCTTTTGTTAAAGATTACAAAAACATAAGAGTAGGTGCATTTTGAAAAAATATCAACGAAACTCTTAGAGAAAGCAGTTAAATAGGTCATATGAAAAAGAAAATTACCTTTGGAATTAAAAATAGAATAATATAAAATTAATATACATTCATTTTAGAAGCACTTCAGAAAAGTGCTTTTAAGTAATAGGCTTTAACTACTTTAAGTGTTTTATTGGGACTTTAGAAGTAAGAAATCTTACCAATAATCATAGGTATGCTTTAAAGTTAAAGGTTGATGATATAATTATACATGTGCTTTAAAGTTAAAAGTTAATAGGTCAAGATACATGTAGTCGAGTTGTGTAGTCTAGCACTTATTGATTGAGGTGAAAATATAAAAGCTTAATCGTGATTGGCAAAGGTTACAGGAAAATATTTTAAACAATGCACTCAATATCTTAGGTAATTAATATATATCTGAAAATATTGTAACTCTTAAAAATTATGTAAATCAAAGAAATATTGAGCTTTGAAGCTATCCATTAACTACATGAAAAAAACACTTGTAAAAAATGTTTAAAAATAAAGGCCCCTCTAGGGGCAGCGGGTAATTCTGAAGGCTGCTCATAACTTGCAACTATAGTCCTGTCTCCTCTTCTTTCACCTAAGCCACTCATCCTTCAGGATCCATCTATCTCTAGTAGCTAGGGCTTGACCTAAACAATGGAGATTTTTTTTTTTAATTTAATGTTGAGTTTGTTGATGGGCTGTTTTGAAATATATAAAAAAATCTGTGATTTGTGCTCATATTCTCATTGTACCCCATACCAATGGGGGGGTAGACATCATAATCCTACCACTATGCTCAAGGCAAAATTGCAAATAAGTCTGTTTTTAATTGCTTATATTCCGGAGTCTAGAGATCTGGCACCCTCCATCTCTTTTTCATTTTTATCGTTAATCCTAGAAACTTTAAATTTTATTTGTACTTTTCAAGTACAGCATAAGGTTGTAGAAATGGTGGGTATATTTTGGACTGGTTTCCTAAAATTGACAAAAGGCAGTTATGCAAGGGTAATGCCATGAATCCTGGAGGATTAGTTAGTAGCATCCTTACCTTCAGGGAAGGTGGCATTCAGAAAGATGTTTGGTGCTTAATTGCTGCCTCAGAATTCTTACATTTTACTGACAAAGCTTTACCAGACTTTGTAGGCAAGAATGGTAACAGAAAGGTTCTTGCTACGGCTTATGGGCCTGTGTTCAATCTCCTTTTGTTTTAATTACAGGAAACGTAATAGTTAAAAGGGAAGATGATAGATATCTTGTAACATATAGTAAATGTAATTTAACTAGTTGTACTACCAGAAATAATAGAGAAAAAGGAACGATGATGCTCCATCAGCCCTCCTTTGTCTTATTACCAGGAAATATTTCAGAGCCATGGTAGGCTGATGCTGCTTTTCAAGTCTTACAACAAATACACACCCAGCTAGCGAGACCTAAGTGTGCTCTTGGACTCATAACAGTGAGAGTTGTTCCCTTGTTTTCTTTTATTGATTCCATGGTGACAGCTTTGGTGGCCATATCTCAAATATTCAACATGCAAATTTTCTTAATTATCTGGCTCAGAATACTTCAGAGGCTCTTCACAATCAAATAAATGTTGATGAAAGCATTGAGACCACGCTAAATGCCTTAGAGACTGCTGTCATGAATATAGTTAATGAACTTTCCACTTTGAAATTCAAGGAAAGACCTAAATGTCATGCTAGCTATAAGTATGTGTGTGTTACTGCTGCCAAATGCAATGCTTCTTAATGGTATTGGAAGAAGCTTCAAAACCATTTGTTGGATATTTGGCAGAATAATGCTTGGATCTTTTGGAGCTGCATCATCAGATTCAAGATACAAAAATGTAAGATTCATTTTTCACATCCTACTTCTTTAGCTGATCAAATGCTTAAAGAATTGAACAGCTTTAACCCTGGAAACATTCTTAATCACTCTGCATGGTATATCCTTGTATTATTCTCATTGCTACTTATTCTCTCTTGTGTTGTAATTGTAGGATGTTGTGCCCCTAGAAGAAGAATTCAGAAACTCAAAATAATGACCCATCACCTGCTTTTTCAAAGAAAGGACAGATATGTGGAAAGCCCTTCTGAATGACCCATGCCTTCCAGTCCTGAAGCAGGAGGCTCTGACCAGTCACTACATTTGTGGTGACTTGGGTTTTTTCCCAGCTTAGATAGAGAGATGGGTCTTCAGATGTAAGCATTATTCATGAGGATTGACTTACCCTCATATATCCCTTGTAACTCTGCCCCCTCTGGCCTTTTTTGAATATAACTTTTTAAGAACAAGAGTACCCCAATAAAAGCTCTCTTCTGAATTTGGTCACTTTCTCACAAGCCTCTCATGATTTTCTCTTGCCCTCCCTTTTGGGGAGCCTGAGGCCAAGAGCAGGGAAGAAGTCCTGAAGCTTGTGTAAAGATAAAGTGTGTCTATGTTTTATTTGGTGTCCCTGGAAATTCACAGGAGTGCCCTTAAGTTCAGCTGACTTTGCAGGTCAGGGGCAGCAATTTGTAACTGTGTGGGCAGCAATTTTCCTGACCTGCATGGGCAGCAATTTGTAACTGGTGTTCAGAGGGATTACATACACACACACACACATACACACACACACACACACACACACACACACACAAACATAGTGCTTATATTTTTCAAGAGTGAAAGCTAAAGCAAAAATGCCCCTGAGATGACTAGATATCCACAAGAAGAAAAAATGTATTTGGATATGTACATCACATCATGTACAAAAATAAAATTTAAAAAGGATCAAAGTCCTTTGTGTAATAGCTAGAAGCATAAAAGTCATAAAAAACAGTTGAGGAAATTTTCATTACTTTGGATGTGGTTATGACTATATAATATTTGTATTTATTTTAATCACACGACTCAGATAGAATAATCCCTGTTTAAAAGTGGTATGATTTCATGTCAAAATAAACCTTAATGTTACGTGTAACTAAAATTCACTAATAAAAAAATAAGATGTAAAAATGAACAAAGGCACTGGAGATGTAGCTCAGGGGTAAAGCACCCCAGAGTTCAGTTTTCTGTACCAACAAATAATTATTAAAGGAACAAAGACATTTCTGAATGTAATAGGCTTAATCTTGACTCTGTTGATACTTCTGTGGGTTCAGTGAAAATGAGAACCATTTTCATGATAATTCATAACTTGCTAAAAATATGCCCACAAAATTATTATATTTCTCTTTTTTGTGACTCAACAATGCATTCATGACTACATGAAGAAGCGACAAGTATACAGATGTTATTTGGAGTCAGAAGTTAATTAGTTAATATTATTTCTTTTACAGCCCTTCAGCTAATATGATTCCACACAATGCTATGGATCATTTGGCTCCAGAGGAATAATCTTTACTCTTGAGAAATTTCAATTTTATTTAAGTCTATAGATTAAGAAAAATGGATGTGCAGGTTTGACTTATACAAGGTAAACGTGGTTGGAGTTTTTCAGATAGAAGTCCCCATTGGGGACAGTGAAATTTCAAATAGTATATACGGAAGCCTAGATGAAGTCTATAGTTTAAAAAAAACATATTGGCTAAATTATAAATATATTTTTCTTTACCCTTCACAAAATTTATTATGCCACATCATAAACATCATATCTAAAATCCTGTAGATACTTTCTAAATATGTGGCACTATAAGCAGTATCTTTTGGCACATGCGTATAATCCTAGCAGTTTGGGAGGCTGAGGCAGGAGGATCACAGGATCAAAGCCAGACTTAGCAATTGGTCTCTAAGTAAAATTTTTAAAAGGGCTGGGAATGTTGCTCAGTAATTAAGCTCCCCTGTGTTCAAAGAAAATTTGTCTTTTCTAAGAATCTATTGTTCAATGCAGGGTTATGAGAATTTTACATGTTTTCTGCCAAGAATCTTGTAGTCCCAATTCTCATATTTACACTTTTCTTCCATTTAAAATTAATTGTGTAACGTGTGAGATAGTGTTTGAGATCATGTTCCAAGTTTTATGTGGATTTGAGACACAAGGATCAAAATTTCAAGGCCAACCAAGGTAAAAAATGTAAAGTGGGAGTTCTCTTTCCAGTACTAATAAATGCATCTCAGAAAATAAGAAAAATAAAACATCCAAAACAGCTCTAAGTTGTAAAGACTCAAAGCATGTTTTAATCCAAGTTTTAAAACTTACAGAGAATATTCAGAGCATCGAAGAGAAAAAGTTGGGTCACCTAGAAATGTGTAACTACATAATTGTAAAATCCTTAGTCAAAACTTCACAACACAGAATGGAATTCAGGGCTATTTTCAAGGGATGGAAGGATAAAATTATCAACCAAAACATTATATTCACAGCTACTATCTTTCAAAAGAGAAGGAAAATAAAGACTTTAGAGATATAAATGCACACACTATTCATCAACACTAGATCTGTTCTCCAAAAAGTATGAAATGTAATCCTTCATACTGAAATGTAAGTGTGCACAGCAACACAAGTCATATGAAATTCTAAACATTTCTTGGCTCAAACAATTGATTTTATTGTAATAATGGGACACAAAAAAATTGAAATAGAATTTGAAAGAAAAGAAAAGCAAAACTGTTAATAGACATATATACCTGTAACAATAATATAGTTTTGAAAAGACACAAATATATTGAATTTTTTTTAAAAAGTGAAATCAAGTTGATCCTCATACAAAGTATGAGTAGGAGATTCTTCATTTTTAGATATTTTTATTAGCAAATTCAAGATTACAAAATTTTGATGAAAACAAACCTTGGCTATCTGAATTACCTCTAAAAATTACAACTCTAGGTAGTCCACAGTATACTCTAAATCTAAGGACACACACATACTGAAAGCAAAGGGATACAAGCATGACACATACAAAAGTGACCAAGAAAACCTGTGCATTCTAAATTATAGTACACAAAACATAGTTTAAGACAGTATTAAAACATAGAAATCATTTTAAATTTTAAAACGACTTTGAAAAGAAGCAAAGTAAAGAAAAGGAACATTTCCCTAGGTTCCAAATTAAGAGTAAATACATTTGCAACATATATCCTACTCCCCAAACACACATTGAGAGAGTTGAATGAAAACAAAGAATCACTGTCATCCTAGCAGACATCAATCCCCACTTACTGAAAAGGGAAATACAGTGAAGCAAAATGGTAATTGCAGAGTATAAGACTTTGAAAATATTTGAAACTATTGTAGACTTATAGAATCCCTATTCTTAATCACAAGTGGTATATTATGCTGGATAGACCAATTTTATGTATTAAAACAAAGGTTAATAAATATTTAAGTGATAGTTATTTTGTAAGCAACATGGAATAAAAATTTGAAGTCAAAAGTGATAGGAATATTCAAAAATCCCTAAATATGTGTCAGTTGATTAAACACCCTTGGGCATGCTGTTGTTCAAGAATTGAAAGATTAAATTCAAAGATGTTTATACTACTTAAAGTTAACTAGAGACTCCAGGTAATATGCATCAGACTCCCGTTGTTAAAAATATTTTTTTTTTGCAGAGAAATCTAACCTTTAAATTGTATGAATATCCCTCAAAGTACAAATAAGACTATTTTCCTGCTTCAAAATATAGTAAAATTTACAACATTCAATTGTAAATGCAGACATGGAGTTAGATAGACAGACTTCTTAGCGAGTGTGGCAATAACCTTCACATCAGTAGCAAATTAATAACATTGCACACCAGTGTTTTGACATTGTTATTCAACAGAGCCATCATGGGGGACATGAACCAAATATCCCTTGAAAAGATTGATGAGCCATATTGGAATATAGAAACTATAGAACTTTGAAGTCAAAGAATTTATTCTAATTATATATTTTATGAAATGTACATACACTAGGTTAACTGAAATTTCACAGAAAGAATACTGCAGAATTCTACAAGCATGACATCTCTAAACTAAAGTAGCAGCTTTCTGAAGAAAAGAGAATGGTATTGTGATGGGGAGACAGAAATGAGCCCTTGCTTCCTAGGCATAGTTTTTTTTTTGAGATCTAAACTTTTTAGAGATATATTGCATAACAATTTGAATTAATGTTACTGAACTGTATATTTAAATTCTTGGAGACAGTAAGTTTTATTTTGTAGTTTTGATCATAATGAAAATTATAAACAATACATAAAAGAGATTTGCAACATTTCTCAAAGCTTCATTTAAAATAATATGGTCTTTATCCTATAAATAAGAACAAACTCATCAATATACAAATGATGGGCATGCTTCTAATCCCGGCTACTAGGAAGTCTGAGGCAGTAGAATTGCAAATTCAAGACATCCTCAATAACTTAGTGAGAACCTCTCTCTAACTATGAATGAAAAGGAGCTTGGGGTGTAGTTCAGCATTAGAGTATCACTGCCATCAATCCACATTACATTTACATATAGAAAATTTCAATTTCTATGTACATGGGCAGATTAAAAGACAATCAAGATACAATATAAAAGTCATAGACAAAAAAGGCTTAATATTTATACAAACAAAAGCACATATAACATTATTGGAAATACAAACAAGAGTCATGCATATCTTAATTTGTGAAGCAATGAACTGATATGGGGAAACCCAGTCTGCAACATGGAATCTACTATACACAATAAAAAATAAGGAAAAATATTAACCAATCAAATTATAAATATACACAGATGTGTTATTTTACAAATCCTCTTATTCAAATACAACTTAAACCATCTCTCAAAAGAACAGTCTTTGTCCATCTTGACTTTCATTCCATAGCAGATAATTTCACAAAAACTCCATTACACATATCAGAAAGAACTGTGATAAGGAAATTTTAGTGAAAAAAATGTACAAATAAGTTTAGAGTAACTGACTTGTGATATTAATGTATTACAATGGGTTGACCTAGTGGTCTCCAGAAATGTACAAAAAATTCCTGCAAATAATGGAAGAGGGGCTGGAGTTATAGACTAGTGGTAGAGGGCTTGCTTACCATGTATGAGGCCCTCTGTTTGATCCTCAGCACCACATATGAATAAATGGGAATTTCATTAACAACTAAAAAATATCTTTAAAAATTATGGAAGAGTTGTCAGATAATATCGACACTCACAAGGCAAGGGGAGTGTTTTGTTGTTAATTTACATGTATGCAGACATTACTGGAGGAAAATCAGGAGACTAGATTATTTGAAATCACAAAACACAGGACAGATTCTTCTATGATCACAAGAGAAAGAAATTCAAGCTTCTCAAAAATCTTCTCCGCTGGATAACTTCTCAATCAAATTTTTGAATTTAGGTATCCTCCTCTACCTCAACTATGTCCTCTGCTATATGTGGGCCACAGTATTTGACATGACTGCATTTCTCTAAGTCAACCATATGTCAAGTGAAGGATGTACATCATGCCAACAAAGGAAAACATTAAGGATGAAAAGAAACTTAATATTTTCTTGTCAGCATCAAGAACTACCCCATCTTTTTTATTGAAAACACAAATCTGAATCATCCAATTTTTATGGTGAAGTTCCCAAAAGTTATACTTCAAGGGAAGAAAATTAAATAATAATAATTAGGAATTTTGAAGGAAAGTTATGCTCACCCACAAAGACCAGGTTGTTGTAGGTCTCCAACATCACTTCTCTATATAAATTCTGCTGAGTAGGATCCAGGCATTCCCATTCCTCCTCAGAGAAATCAATAGCTACAGCCCTGAATGTCAATGGCTCCTAAAATAAAAATTGGTAGATCAATAGCACACGGACAAAACCATTATTCAGTGTTTAGTTTGGATTAAGAGTTAGTAGAACTGACTGTCATGTACGAGAGTTACTTTAAGTATGTAATAAGATACGTATTTTCCTCTGAATTAGATAATGGAAAGTAAATCCTAAAACAGTATATATATTCCATATCAGAGTGAAGTCAAAGATATATACCACAATCCAAGAACTGAATAAAAGCCGAACTCCTAACTTTTCTTCCACCAGTGAATGAAATTTGGGGTACATTCCAGATGCAAATCAGACTTGTCAAAGATATACTCATAAGGTGATTGTGTCCAAGGGAGACAAAAAGTGGTAAAAAAGCTTTTGAAAAGAGTCCGGGAGTTATTCTTTTTGATTTGTATCCATGAGATAGATTGAGCTCCCCAAAACAATTAGTTTCAAGTATCATCCATGACACATTCACAATGTGTAAAATATTCATAAAGTATTAATGTTTGGAGACAAAAGACAGACTTGAAATATTAAGTTCTATAAGCAGTTCAACGAGTGAATAAATTTGGTAAAATAGAGGCCCAGACAGCAGCATGTATGTGTTCAAAAACTGAGACAAAGAAATGAATAATAAAAGAAAAAAGACCTTTTAATATAATTGTAATGGAAAAATAATGGTAACAATAAGTTACTTAAAACTCATACAACCAAGGATATATAACCAAGGAAAATGATGGCTTTGAGAAATACATACAAGCAAAAGCACATATAACATTATTGGCAATACAAACAAGAGTCATGCATATCTTAATTTGTGAAGCAATGAACTGATATGGGGAAACCCCATATCACAGGGCTGTCATCATCTCTGTGTGCAAAAAGAAGATGAGATCAGTAAGACACAGGGCTGTCATCATCTCTGTGTGCAAAAAGAAGATGAGATCAGTAAGACACACCAGAAGTGTCCACACGGGTTTTCCACGTGTGGATGGATCCTAATTACTTAAACACAGCTACTTTATTGGAAGAATTACCTTGACATCAGAGCATAATCACACCATCTACACAAATAACCAATTAAAAATCCTCAATAGCAAAATGTTTAAATACTTGAGCCAATTGGAATTGTATGGTATCAAGATTTTATGAAAGGAACAACAACAAGACAAATCAGGTTAGTAGATGATTATAGTCACTGTTCACAAAAAGCAAAAAATAAAATTCCTGACATGTTAGAATAAATATTTTTTCCAAACTGTGGAGAAAACTCTCTGTAACACTGTGGACTTCTGTGGCTCATTCCTAAGCAGAGAGTCAGGTAATTCTGGGCAGATAAGAAAATAATTCTGTAAAGTCCACACATTTCAGATCCCTTTTGCAAAGAAAGGAAATGGTTAGTCTTCCATAGTCACAATTCTCACCAGTTAACAGACTCATAGTTGGAGTCAGTTTAAAGTTCTCACCTACAATGTTCTTTAAAATTTATTTTTCTAGAAAAAAAAATGTGTGAATTTGCAGAAAATCAAATGGGGGTTGTGGCTCAGTTGCAGAGAACTTGCCTAGCATGTGTGAGGCACCAGGTCTAATCCTCAACAACACATATAAATAAAGGATAAAGGTTCATCAACAACTAAAAAATATTTTTTTTAAAAAAAAAGAACATGTTTTTGACACTGGTTGGCACAAGTGTCACTACTTCGGGTCTCAAAATTGCAGTCTTTCACCTAATTCTGATGTCACTTATAAGTCCCAGAATGTCATCTACACTGCTGATCTACTTCCTGTAAATTGGGTGACCCTACAACTACCAAACATACAAAGAAGCATTCAATATTAATATATAAGCTATATATAACTCTAGTAAATGAATTAAACACAACCATGATAAAATCGTAACAACCTATTGCACAAATATAAAAAAATGGCTTCTAAAGGCTATATGGAGAATGTAGGCATATAGAATGGTCAACAATTCTGTAGAATAAGTCTATGGGACTGAAATATCTGACACTGAGATTTACTATGAACTTACAGTACCCCAAAAGGTGAGATATGTGGCAAAGAGTATACAAACAAATTAGTGGAATAGAACTGAAAACCTAGAAATAAACTCAAAAAACACACAAGAGATGGCAGGATTTCCCTGGAGATGATATAATCTTTTTAATGAATTATGAACACCCTGGCATCTGTATGCAAAGAAATGAATTAGACACAGAACTTACAACTTTTAAAAAATTAAATCATTCATCTGAAAGAAAATGTTAAATTTGTAGCCTGTGTCAGACAACATAGCAGAAATTCTATATGGCTTTGTCCTTGACATGAACAAAGCCAGAAGCAAGATCTATAAATGAGAAAGTTAATAAACTTTTCCTCTGTTGAAAACCATTCTGTATTTTGAAGTATACTATTAAATGAATGAGAAGAAGCTGGATGAAATATTTGCCAAATATATGTATGATGAAGGTCTGGAATAAAAAGAAAATACATTGAGCTCTTAAAACTCGGCAAAAGAGATGGAGTTTTGGCTCAGTGTTAGGGCAATTTTCTACCTCGTATGAGGCACTGGGTTTGATCTTCAGCACCACATATATATTAAAAACAAATAAAGGTCCATTGATAACCAAATATATTTTTAAAATACTGAGCGAGATAATAAGCAATTTAAAAATGGGCACTATCACATATAATGGTATTAGAAACTTATAAGAAGCAATAATAAGAATGATATAATCTGAAACTATAATAAACATATACAGATCCATGGAGATTAGATTTGTGTATGTACATCTGTTTTTCTATAGATGTCTGTATATGTACATCGATTTATAATTATAGATATATAAAATACTGCAGAGTTACATAGTTTAAGCATATATCTTTAAAATCATTTATTATAATGAGTCATATTAATGAATAATTATGTGACATTAGGAATTATATTTCATTAATTATATGTAATTTATGCATAAATACAAAATAACCTGTAAGGTTTTCACCTACAGAGACATTTACATAATAATATTTTATGGAGCTATGGTTGTAGTTAAGTGGTGCAGAAATTGTTCAGCATGTGTAAGACCTTGGGTTTTATTACCAGCAGCACAAAAACAAATGCAATAGTTTCCACTAAGGCCTTGATAACATAGTGAGATTTGACAGATATTTCATAAATCTACTCTGTCATTTTCTTGGAAAAACCACAGAATTCAGTGGGTTTCTGTGTCTCCTATCTGTAGTAGAAACTTCAATGTCTCAAAAGTTCTACTTGAAATATTTTTTTTTTTACCAATCCCCATTAATTTCTAATGTCATTAAGTTAAAACAATCAATCATGACCCTAGTGTATCTTAAGAATAATATTTGTTTAAACTTTTATTTTTACTTTTCTTATGTTTCTGCTTAGTTCCCAGCCTTATTTACTTTGGAGTTCATAAAGTCCCCAAATTATTCCTCCAGTTCAATCACCATTTTTCCAAGAACTGTAGCTGAAATGTACAAACTTCCCCCTTAGGGAATCTACACTGACAGCCCTGCCCTGGATGAGCCCATGTATCAGTCCGCTCTTAAAAGTAAAAGCCATAAGGAACAAATTGTTATGCCATTTATCTTTCTAAAATATGTTGTCTAGTGAACAAAACAGTATTAAAATTTACACAAAATCTAAACAGTAGAACAGAATAGTATTAAAATTTACACAAAATCTAAAAATGAGAAAACATTAAAAATCACAAGGGATGCAAAAATTAATTCTTTGGGAGAATGTAAATGGGTGTTAGAAGGAACTGATTTTTTTTATGTATAAAAATATCAGAAATTAAACACTGGTGATTGTTTTACAACATTATGGCTACTGTGTAAGCTATGGGATTATAAACTTAAAAATGGTAAAAGAATTAAAGAAGACCTAGAAAATGGAAAGTTCTACCTTCTTCTTGAATAGGTAGAATTAGTATTGTCAAAATGACCATGCTACCAAAAGCACTATACAGATTTAATGCAACTCCAATCAATATTCCAATGGCATTCCTCATGGAAATAGAAAAATAAATAAAAATTAATCCTGGAAAAACAAAGAGAACCAGAAGAGGCAAAGCAATCCTTAGAAGAGGAAGGCAGGTGGCATCACTATACCAGACCTTAAACTATTCTTCAGAGGAATAGTAACAAATACAGCATGGTACTAGCACCAAAATAGACAAGTAGACCGACTGTATAGAAAAGAGAACACAGAGAATAACACACATAAATACAGTTATCTCATACTAGACAAAAGTACCAAAAACATATTGGAGAAAAAATAGCCTTTTCAATAAATGGTGCTAGGAAAACTGCAAATACATATGCAGCAAAATAAAATTAAGACCCTCTCTTTCATCAAGCACACAACTCAACTCAAAGTGGATCAAGGACCTAGGAATTAAATCAGAGACCCTGCACCTAAGGGAGGAAAATGTAGGTCCAAATCTTAATCATGTTGGATTAGGCCCCAACATCCTTAATATGACTATTATAGCATAAGAATTAAAACCAAGAATCAATAAGTAGACAGATCAAAACTAAACAGCTTCTCAGCAAAGAAACAATCAGTGAGGTGAAGAGACAGCCAACATCCTGGGAGCAAACTCTTACCACTCACACATCACATACAGCCCTCATCTCTAGGGTATATGAAGAACTCAATCTCGACACACACACACACACACACACACACACAAACACAAAAAAAAAACAACAAATAACTCAATTGATACATGGACCAAGGAACTGAACAAGCACTTCTCAGAATATGATATACAACTGAGCAACAAATATATATGAAAAGTTCAACATAGCAATTAGAGAAATGCAAATCAAAACTAAGATTTCATCTTACTCCAGTCAGAATGGAAGCTATTATGCATATAAGCAATGAGCGTTGGCAAGGATGTGGGAGAAAAGGCACAATCATACATTGCTGGTGGGGATTCAAATTGGTGCAGCCAATATGGACAGCAGTATGGAGATTCCTTGGAAACCTTGGAATGGAACCACCATTTGACCTAGCTATCCCACTCCTCAGTCTATCCCCAAAGGGCTTAAAAACAGCATACTACAGGGACACAGCCACATCAATGTTTACAGCATCACAATTCACAATAGCTAAACTGTGGAGCCAACATAGATGCCCTTCAGTGGATGAATGGATAAAGAAAATGGGATATATATACCCAATGGAATACTACTCAGCACTAAAAGAGAATAAAAACATTGTGCTTTTTAGTAAATGGATGGAGTTGGGGAATATTATGTTAAATGAAGTTAGCCAATACCCCAAAATACAAATTCCAAGTATTTTCTCTGATATATGCGGAGTGACTCACAGTGGGGTAGGGAGGGAGAGCATGGGAGGATTAGATTAATTCTAGATAGGGAAGAGAGGAGAGAGGAAAATGGAGGGGGAAGGGGATTAGCAAGGTGGTGGAATATGATCAACATCATTATTCAAAAACACATGTCTGAAGATTTGAATTTTGTACCAACATACCTTATATACAAACAGATATGAAAATTGTGTTCGATAAGAGTTGTAATGCAGAAAGGAATGAGTACATGTAGAATGGCATAAATTAGCATGAATATACTATATATACAGAGGAATGAAAAATTGTGCTCTGTGTGTAATAAGGATTGTAATGCATTCCACTGTTGTCATGTATTTAAAAAATAAATAAATTTTTAAAAAATAAAGTCATTGGAACCCATTGGGGGCACTATAAGCCTACAGGATAAAAATTGTAACACCTTGAAAACAGAGAGATGGAAGGGAAGATGCATGAAAAACATGAAAAAACAACAAGAATGTGCCCTAAACTAAGATGCTGCATTATTATACTCCATGGTCAGAACAGCAGGAGAAATAACAGAGAAGGAGTGGAGGAGGTACATAATTTTCTATGAATTAAAGGATGATATAAGAGCAAATACAGGCATCATGGGATCATTTTGATAAAGAGCTACATAAGCAAATACAGAAAGCAAAAGTTTCCTTCAATAAGGAGATAGAGATTCTGAAAAAAAAAAACAGAGATGCTTGAAATGAAGGAAACAGTAAACCAAATTAAGAACTCAATAGGAAGCATCTCCAACAGAATAGTTCACTTGGAAGACCGAACCTCTGACATTCAAGGCAAAATATATAATCTTGAAAAAATAAAGTTGACCCCAGTGAAGATGGTAACAAACCATGAGCAGAAGATTCAAGAATTGTGAGATAACATGAAAAGACCAAATTTAACAACTATTGGGATAGAGAAAGACATAGAGGTCCAAACTACACAAATGGACAATCTATTCAATGAAATAATATCGTAAAAATTTCCAAACATGTAGAGTGAATTGGAAAATCAAATACAAGGAGAGTACAGGACAACAAATGAACAAAATCACAACAGATCCACACCAATGCACACCATAATGAAAAACACGTAGCATACAGGAGAAACAGAGTATTTTAAAAGCCACAAGAGGAAAAAAAATCAGATTATATATGGGGGAAACAAATCAGGATCTCCGATTTCTCAACCGAGAACCTGAAAGCTACAAGATCCTACAACAATATATACCAAGCTCTGAAAGAAACAGATGCCAACCAAGAATCATACCCAGCAAAATTAAATCTTGATTAGCAATTGAATTTCGATTTAGATGCTATTTTATGATAAAATAAAAACCTTCCATGATACACAAAAGTTAAAAGAACTTACAACTAGAAGGCCTGAACTACAGCACATTCTTAGTAAAATATTCCATGAGGAGGAAATGAAAAACAATGAAAATTAGAAAACGGAAGTATCACTCTAAAGGAAAAACCCATCAAAGAGAAACCAAATCAAGTTAAATACCAAAAATAACTTGGAATACAAATCATGTCTCAATAATAACCCTGAATGTTAATTTCCAGAACTCAGCAATCAAAAGACTGGCAGATTGGATTTAAAAACAAGATCCTACAAAATGCTGCCTCCAAGAGACTCATCTCATAGGAAAAGACACCCACAGACTGAAGGTGACAGGTTGGAATAAAATATATCTCTTGGGCTGGGGCTGCAGCTCAGTGGTGGAATGCTCACCTAGCACCTGTGAGGACCTGTGTTCATTCCTCAGCACCACATAAACATCAATAAATAAAATAAATGTATTGTTTCAATCTACAAAAAATATTTTAAAAAACATACCACTCACATGGACTGTGGAAGCAAGCAGGGGTTTCCTCCCTTATATCAAATAATGTGGACTTCAAGTGAAAGTCAATCAGAAGGGATAAAGGAGGACCTTTCATACTGCTTAAGGGAAATATACACCAACACTACAGAACAATTATAAATATTTATGCCCCCAACAATGGATCATCTATGTTCAAACAGACTCTTCTCAAGTTCAAGGGCCAAGTAGACCACAAGACCATAATTCTGGGTGACTTTCACACACCTCTTTTACCACTGGATAGATCTTCCTAACAAAAGCCAAACAGAAAATACAGAACTCAATAATACAATCAATAACTTAGATTTAACTGACATACATAGACTATTTCATCCTTCAACAGGTGAAGGCACTTTCTTCTCAGCAGCAAATGGATTCTTTGGATTCTTCTCTAAAATAGACCATATGTCATGCCAAAAAGCAACTACAAGCAAATACAGAAAAGTAAAGAAACTACCCTGCATTCTATCAGATCATAATGGAATGAAATTAGAAATCAATGATAAAAATAGAAGCTACTCCAACACCTGGAGACTAAATAATATGCTAGTGAATGAACAATGGGTTGCAGAAAACATCAAAGAGGAGATTTAAAAATTCTTAGAGGTGAATGAGATCACAGATACAACATATCAAAATCTCCAGGACACTATGAAGACATTACTAAGAGGAAAGTTCATTGCATGGAGTTCATTCCTTAAAAAAAGGAAAAGTCAAATAAATGACCTAAAATTACATCTCAAAGCCCTAGGGAAAAAATGAATCAACACCAAAAGCAATAAAGAACAGAAATAATTAAAATCAGAGCTAAAATCAAAGAAATTGAAACAAAAGAAGCAATTAAAAATTGACAAAGTGACTGGGAATTGAACTGCCATTTGACTGAACTATCCCACTCCCTGGTCTATACCCAAAGGATTTAAAAACAGCACACTACAGGGACACAGCCACAATAATTTTAGCAGCACAATTCACAATAGCCAAACTGTGGAGCCAACCTAGATGCCCTTCAGTGGATGAATGGATGAAGAAAATGTGGCAACTGTACCCAATGGAATATTACTCAGCAAAAAAACAGAATAAAATCATGGCATCTGCAGGTAAATGGATGGCGTTGGAGAATATAATGCTAAATGAAGTTAGTCAAACCCCAAAAAACAAATGCTGAATGTTTTCTCTGATATAAGAAGGGTGACTATACTGGGGTAGGGAGGGGGAGCATGGGAGAAATAGATGAATTATATTTAGGTCAGAGGGATGGGAAGGGAGGGGGCGGGGATTAGCAAGGATGATGGAATATGATGGACATCATTATCCATCGTACATGTATGAAGACATGAATTGGTGTCAACCTACTTTACAGAGATATGAAAAATTGTGCTGTACATGTGTAGTAAGAATTATAATACATTTTGCTGCCATATATTTTTATACATTAATTTTTTAAAAATTTTCAAAATGAAAAGTTGGATAAATGAAAAAAATAAATACACTTGATAAACACTTATCCATACTAATGTAGAGAAAGAGAAAAACTCAAATTACTAAAATCCATGATGAGAAAAGAAATATCACCATGAACACTAGAGAAATACAGAAGATAATTAGAAATTATTTTGAAAATTTATACTCCAATAAAACAGAAAATACTGAAGACATCAACAAATGTCTACAATCATATAATTTAACCAAACTGAGTGAGAATGACATACACATGTTAAACTGATCATTTTAAAGCAATGAAATAGAAGATACCACCAAAAGCCTACCAACCAAAAAAAAAAAAAAAGCCCATGACTCAATGGATACAAGACCATTAACAGAAAAATGGACATTTTGTAAAGAAATTCTCAAATTTTCACTTTAAAAAATATCTTCTCTGTGCAGATGTTTGAATGGAAGTTTAACTCGGTGCTATGTTCATCTTTAGTTAACATACAGTGGGTGATGGGAGCAGGGGGAGGTTTAAGTACATGGAAAAGACAAAACAAATTATGCTCCTTTGATGCTGTTTATTATTATTATTATTATTATTATTATTATTATTATTATTATTATTACTATTAATTTTGGTACCAATGTTTGAACCTATGGGTGTTTAACCACTGAGCCACATCCCTATCTTTTAACATTTTATTTAGAGAGGGCTCTTGCTATAAGCCTTAGGTCCTCACAAAGTTGCTGAGGCTAGTCTCAAAAATGCAATTCTCTTGCCTCAGACTCCCAAGATTTGGGGATTACAGATGTGCACCACCATGCACAAACCATGTTACTTTCCCTGTGATTTATGTCCCCCTCTGTGGACTGTCCAGTATTTCTTAGGATGGTTTGCTTTCTCTTGTTTAAAATATATATATATATATATATATATATATATATATATATATATATATATATATATATATATATATATATATATTTTGCTTCAAACAGTATGTTTCCAAGTACCATCACCAAATTAAGAGCATTAGTTGAGGAGGCCCCTTGAGTGCACTGCAAGGGGGTAGGAAGTTCTCATCTTGTCCCTCAGCCTCTAGACTCTTCTGTGCTAGAAAAATGTGAGTGTCAAGATTCATGGCTGGGAGAGGACATGCTTGGTGATTTATTTTAGCTTGTATTTATATTAGCTTGTATTTATTTTAGGGCTCCTGTTCACCAGAATGTTTATAATATAAAGTAGACATTATCACAGACATAGCTGTATACTTACCTTTAGAATACTTACATATCTTATAATATTTAAGTGAATAAGGCATATGTGTCTGATGCATGTGATAAAGTAATATATCAGTATGTGATTTGAACTTTGGACAGAAGCCAGGCACAGTCATGCATGCCTATAATCCCAAAATAAAAAAAATAAAATTGTCATTTTACTGTTCACTACATTTAAAAAACCACTTTTTTCCTAATGGTTTATAGAATTTTCCTTTCAGTAAATTACTGCATGTTCTCACTAATGTAGGGATTATAAACATGTTGCCCACATAGAAGTGCAGCTCAGCAGAATCTGAGAATGGTCAGGGGAAGGAGCAGTCAGAGGAGGGGTGAGGGTCACCTGGGCACAGCTGCAGGGCTGGGGTCAGCAGTTCTCATGTCTATAGCTCACTGTGGTCACCAGAGTCTGCATCAGGTGATTACACACGACCAAATAAGAGTTTTGAGACTTTTCACACTTAGAAATTATACGATGTGAGAAAATCAAAATGTTAATTCCCCTGTGTGTTCAGCAAGCAATGTCAACATGTATTGACTTCTAATATGAGACTCACTAAGTCCAGATATTATGTCAGCTAAAGGTTAAAATTAAATAAATAAATAAATAAATAGATCTGCATTTCAATGTCTAAACAAAACCTGTACATTAAATTCTAAATTCTCATGTGGTGCCCAATGTTCACACATTTTTAACATGTCAGCTTTTCTTAGCACTTTTGGGTTTTGTACCAGGGATTGAACCCAGGGCACTTTACCAATGAGGTACATCCCTAGCCCAATTTTGATTTATTATTGTGAGACAGGGTCTCACTAATTTGCTAGCTGGCTTGGAACTTGACATCGTCCTGTCTCTGCCTCCTGAGTAGCTGGGATTTCCTTAGGGTCTTTTACATTCTGTAGGCTCATGAACTAATTTAGCCTTCAGACTTTGATTTCAGGTGTTATTATGGTTCAGTATGTGAAAACACAAATTAAATCTCAATTATTAGTTATATGAGATGCTTGTATTAAAGTAAATACATATGTTTTCCAGGAAAATATTGTGCCCGTAAGTCATTTCAAAATTCTCTAGAATCAGAGCTGGAGATGTAGTTCAGTAGTGGAAAATGTATCTGGTATGTGTGAGGCATCAATATAATAAACCCAAGTATCAATTTTATATCTGGACCCCTTGAGTCTGGAGAAATGTCATTGTATTCTTGAAGGAAGATGGAAAACTTGGTCACCAAAAAGACTCATATTTCAAAATTAAGTTGGATACTTACACTGCAATAAATTCCTCAAGTGGAGTGAATGTGTATCTATTTTCATTATGGTTCTGTTTACCACAATTATTCCACGTATTTAAGGTGTTTTTTTTTAATGTTATGTGGTTTTGTTTGTTGTTTGTTGTGTTTTTGATACTGGGGTTTGAACTCAGAGACAATGAACAAGCAAGCCCCATCCCCAGCCTTGTTTTGTGTTTTATTTATAGACAGGGTCTCACTGAGTTGCTGAGTTCATCACAGTTGCTGAGCCTGGCACTAAGCTCACAATCCTTTAACATCAGACTCCCAACTGCTGGGCTGCTGGGATTACAGGTATGCTCCATTGCACCCAGCTTTGTACATATTTAAGTAGAAAAAATATTGAAATGTGTTTCTGCTAGTATTTGATACTGAACTTGGATCACATAGGTCAAAGTGTGATGTGATAACAAAAATGATTAATGTAGGATGCTTTGTAGATAAATCAAATCATCCTAAAATTCACTCAATTTTCTCTGAACAGAGATTCCCAACAGATTGTAATTCTGGTAATTTTTTAGCCTCTCTGAGTTGGTTACAGAGATGGCCAACTATTAGGAGATTTCTATGAATGAGGACCTGCAGAAGTCTAAAAAATTGAACAATTCCACAGAGATATTACAGCACAGAAAGCTTTCCTGTATGGCAAACATGCTCCATCCTGTTTCATGCATGATATCTCATGTACAGACATGATGAGGTTTTGTTCAGCTTATAGATGAGATGAGCCAAGAGCCCAGGTTCATGGGCTTCTCAAAATTGAATACTTATCCTTTAAATGGAAGATTACATAGGTATGTTCAAGCCATCTGACTTCAGAGGTTGCAATACTTAGCATTGTCTCTGTGAATATATAAACAAAATTACATGTGTTTATGAACAAACCAGAGTAAAGGTAACAGGAAGCTAACGTAAATATGCATGGCCTAAGACATTGAGGCTCTTTGCTTAGGACAGGTTTATTTCTAATTAAACTGCAATAATTTCAATTGACCCAATAGTACATAGCCCTTACTACAGGAAGGACACATACTCCACCCTTGCAGTCAGATATCACCAAGAAAAAATCAAGGTTACATCAGGGAAAGATTTTCTATAACATCGGAGTTTGTGAATGAGAAATATATGACAGTTGTGATCATTTTTAATGCTCAGGAAATCCTTTTGTACATTGCAAAAATTGGAATCCAGCCATGATTGGGAAATGATGGGAAAAGAGAGAGGAAAGAATGGTTTTCAGGGTGTGCCAGCAAAACTTCAGTTAAAGGGGACAGGGAGCACTTGGATAGGCCAACAAATTTTCCTCCTGGCAACAGTGTTGTCTGAGAGGGATGCAATTTAATATTTGTGATAATGCATTTCCTTACTTTTCTCCCTAAGATATGTACTCCATGATTCCTTACCCCAAAAAGATGAGAAAAAAACACATGGTGCATGGTGTTATTAACCTAAGAAGCACCTTTTACTCTGAAGTGGGAATCGGGATCTTGGCCAACACCCTCCTCTTTCTGTTCCACGTCATCAAGTTCCTGTGTGACAAGAGGCTCAAGAACACAGGCTGGATCATTGGTCTCTTGGCCCTAACCCACCTGCTGATGCTGCTCAACATTGGGTTCTTAGCTGCAGACACTTTTACATCTCAGGCGGGGCTTTGGGGTGATATCACATGTAAATCAGTTGCCTACTTGTACAGGTTGATGAGGGCCCTGTCCATTTCTGCCACCTGCCTGCTGAGTGTCCTGCAGACCATCACCCTCATCCCCAGAAGCTCCTGCTTGGCAAAGTTCAAGCCTAAGTCCCCACAGGACAGCCTGAGGTTCCTTCTCTTCCTGTGGGTCTTCTATATGTCCTTCAGAGCCCACTTCTCAATCTCTGCTGTTGACAACTCCACTGTGACCTAACAGGGCCTTATATTCATCAGTGACTCCTGCACTATCTTACCCATGAGCTACTTCCTCAGGCATTTGTTTACCATCCTGGGTGCCTTACGGGATGTCTACCTTATAGGGCTCATCACCCTCTCCAGTGGGCATCAGAATCAAAACTTTATACATATACACACGGGGGGTGGAATCTTCAGTAGAATAATATGGAAAGACAGAATATTGCATTAAATACTAAACATAGCATTAAATACGAAGGTGATGCTGATATATAAGAAACCACAGATGAATCTTGAAATCATTCGGTCAAATGACTGTCACTCACAAAAGAATCAACATTTCTATAAAATCTACCTGTAAAAGATGGAAGTTTGGGTCGTATAATTTATAAATACAGAATGTATTAGTATGGCATTTTCCTGCAGCTGAGCAAGGGTGTGCCCTTGGGAATTTTTATTTAATGAATCTAGAGATATTTTAGGAATAAGAAAAACTGGGGAGACGGTAGAGAGAATCCATCCACTCACATTTGAATTTGCTTAAGGCCACTGACCCGTACTCTTAATCACAGATAAATGATAAATACTATCTTTTGTGTACTTAAATAATAATCAAATGTTTCGATTATCTTATAATCTAGGGTGAGGAAGATTTTCTCTGAAATTACAAAGAACTCTGCATGTAGCCCAGGGTGGTGGTGCCCACCTGGAATTCCCAACAGCTCAGAATCTCAGGCATCACAATGTGTGGAGTCAGGAATGGGCTAATTTGAACCTTGGATCAAAGTGACAGAATGTGACATGGTCCATATAATGAGGACACATATTATTTTTCCCAAGCTCCTGCTTGCAAAGTTCAAGCCTAAGTCCCCACTGGACAGCATGAGGTCCCTTCTTTCCTGTGGGTCCTCTATATGTCCTTTAGTCCCATTCTCAATCTCTGCTGTTGACAACTTCACTGTGACCTCACACACACTCTTATATTCCTCAGTGACTCCTGCACTGTCTTACCCATGAGCTAGTTCCTCAGGCATTTATTTATCGTACTGGGTGCATTACAGGACATCATCCTTATAGGGCTCATGGCCCTCTCCAGTGGGTACATGGTGACCCTCTTGCATAGACATAAGAGGCAGTGACAGCACTTTCATGGCACCAGCCTGTCTCCAAAAGCCTCCCCAGAACAGAGGGCCACTAGGACCATCCTGCTGCTCCTGGGTTTCTTTGTGCTCATGTACTGTTTGGACTGCATCTTCTCCTCCTCAAGAACCATGTAGAAACATGACCCTATTTGTCCTTGTATTCAGATGATGGTGGCCAATGGCTATGCCACAAGTAGCCCTTTGGTTTTCATCTGTACTGAAAAACACAGCCTTAACTTTTGGAAATTCTTATGGAGGAAGGAGAGTAAATGTTACATCATTGCCTGATGGATAGATTTTCATACTGAGCCACCACACGGCTGGGCAACCATTCATCATGGCATAGTATGTCTGCTTTCTGCGTTGAAGGAATTAGCAAAGGGTGGCTTTTATGTGATTACTTTGAAACTTGTGAATGAGAAATACTTGCTAGATTTTTTTTTCATATACCTCTGAGATAAACTAAAGTCATGATTTTTTTTGGTAGGGGGAGGTAGTTACTGAGGATTGAATCAGGAACACTCGAACACTGAGCCACATCCTCAGCCCTATCTTGTGTTTTATTTAGAGACAGGGTTTCACTTAGTTGCTTAGCACCTTGCTTTGGTTGATGCTGCCTAAACACATGATCCTCCTGATTATGTTTCCCAAGATGCCTGACCTCCCTCAAGTATGGAGGCTAAAAATGTTGCCCATATGGAATTTCAGCTCAGAAGAGGCTGGGAAGGGGCAGGGGAAGGGACAGTGAAAGGGGCAGTCAGAGGAGGGTGAGGGGCCCCTGGGCACAGCTGCAGGGCTGGGCTCAGCAGTTCCCAAGAGTAATAACCTCTGAAGGTCTCAGCTGACTCTAGCATAGATAGGAAAAAGGTCAACTTTGACCAACTTGGTCTCAGACACCTGTTGGGAGAGTTTAACCAAAAAACAGCCATACATGGACTTTTAAAAGATAAGACAATCGTTTTTTTTTTTTTTTTTTTTTTTTTTTTTTTTTTTTTTATTGTTACTGCAGATGGACATCATGTCCGTCCTTCCAACAGTCAAGTGAAACTGGTAGGTTATGAAGCAAGTGTTTTGATCTGGGAACACCTGATAAATATCACAAAAAGTTCCATCAGTCCCAAGTCTGTTCTGAGCCAATCTGAGACCTACAAACCTTCCTGACCTCCTGCCCGGGAAGACTTGATCTGTGTATGTTTTTGATTATGTGTCTGTTTGCTAAAATCATTATGATGAAACCCCAGGGTTTCCACAACTAACTGGAAGACACAGTGGCTGTTTTTCCTTAATGCTCTTATCTGATTCCTATTGTAAATGACTCTACAGGTCACACAAGATCCAAACGCAGACATATCCACTCTCTTTCCTAACAGAGAACAACAGTTTCTCCCATATCCTGAGGATGTTACAGATAATGGATTTAGTTGACAATGAACTGCTTGAGGGGACAGGAAAAGTCATAGCCTCAGCACTAATTTGACATTCTGTAATATTTGAGCTGGGCACCCCATTGTGCAGCTGCAGTTCCAGTGACTCGGGAGGCTGAGGCAGGAGGATCTCTTGAGCGCAGGAAGTTCAAGGCCAGTCCCTGCAATAGAGTGAGATTCCATCTCAGAAACAAAAAAATAACAATATTTGAATATTTTCTGCTACAAAGCATTAATAAATTACAGTGAGGAAGGCAAACAATGCACCCCATGCCTAACCTTCTTCCTCTGGTTCAAGTAGACTTTTCAAGAGTCAGGAGAGCAAGCAGCCTCTTACCTTTGCAACCAGTGCCTTTGGGAGACCCCCCCACTGCACCCCAGAAGTGCATTTGGATCCTCCACATGCTGCTCCAGAAAAAAGGTGATGGCTTGGGTTCCCTCCAGGGGTTGAAAATTCTGCCACTGGACAACTTTCACACTGGCCTCTTAGAGTTCAATCCAGCAGCCTGACTTGTTTGGTTCAGGCCACATTACCATAGGTCAAGCCATAGCCACCTGCCATCCAGCTGTATTTCTGGGCTGGAAGGATGCAGAACAGGGCTTGTTGGCCTTTTAGTCCCAGGTTGTCTGCATCATTGGCTGTGACCCCTGTGTGCCACTTCCCTATGGATGTCATTGGTCTAGCAAGAAAGACGGATGGTTGGTTAGGCTCAGGACCTGTAACCTGGGCTTGAGAGTTCAAATCCTGACTTTCCTCACCTATTTCCTCTGCAACCCACTGACTTAATTTATCTGGGTTTGGTTTTCTTTGCTGTAAAATGGGGGACCGTATACTACTGCATTCGGAGCATCACTATGGAAATTAAGAGTTAATATATGATGTCTATGTACACAGAGGTGAGCTGCTACTCTTGCTTTTTCAAAGTCACATGATTTATAAATTGCATGCCATCCTTGGTCAGAGACCGTGATAAAATCATAATGATTTTAGCAAACAGACAAATAATCAAAAACATACACAGGTCAAGTCTTCCCATGCAGGAGGTCAGGAAGTTTTGTAGGTCTCAGATTGTTTCAGAACATACTTGGGACTGGTAGAACATTTTGTGATATTTATCAGGCCCTCTCAGATCAAAAAAATAAAACTATTCTTCCAAAATTCATTTTTCCAGCAAAGGGTTCACAGTCATGGTCTACTTATGGACAGGGAAGGTATCTACTTTAGGTAAGCTCAGTAAGAAAACAGCCCATATATCATTTAACACTTTTTTTTTTACAACTTGGAATTGAACCGAGGTGCATGTGACCTCTGAGCCACATCTCCAAAACTTTTTTTTTTTATTTCAACACAGGGTCTCACTAAGATGCTCAGGGACTCACACAGTTGCTGAGGCTAGCCTTCAAATTGAGATCTTCCTGCCCCAGCCTCCTGAGCTGCTGGCATGACAGGTGTGCACCAGCTCACCTGGTTTGATAAAGATCTTACAAATAACAACTGAAGTTTCATCTCCCTCAACCTTATTTAGGTTTTTTTTTTTTTTTTCCCAACATCAACTAATTTTTGGAAACTCAGGAGAAAATAACGTGGGATGACACTGTGAGGGGTTATCTGACCCTGTGTAAACATGTCCTCGTCCTCCCTAGTGTGGATTGGAAGAACTGGATTATTCATTTTTTGGTACTAATGAGCATCACAGCACTGATGGTGCATAGCCATTGCCCACCAGCATCTGGACCACAAGGTGCACGGGATCCTTCTTCTGCATTTTACCATAAGAGGAGGAGATCACGCAGTCCACAGAGTACATGACTGCAAAGGATCCCATGAGGAGCAGGATGGTCCTAGTGGTCCTTTGCTCTGGGGAGGCTTGCGCAATCCTGCTGGTGCTGTGAAGGTGCTGGCACTGCCTCTTATGCCTCCACAGGAGAGCCACCATGTACCCACTGGAGAGAGCCATGAGCCCGAGAAGGAAGATGTCCCAGAGTATTCCTACCAGGGAAAATAAGATCCTGTAATACTAACCTGAGGGGGAAACCCTGAAGGACTCAGTGGAAATCCAAACATCTGATGTGTCATTGGAGTGACCTTCAATAGAGACAAAAATTCAAACATTAATGAACATGTTGAACACCCAGAGAAGGAGAAAGCACAACAGACTGTGCTGTGGGGACGTGAGCTTGAACTTGACCAGAAAGGAGCTTCTGGGGCTGAGGGTGGTGGCCTGCAGGACACTCAGCAGGCAGGTAGTGCTGACCGACAGGCTCCTTATCAGCCTGTACAGGTAGATGACTGTTTTACATGTGATGTCATTCCAAGTATCCTGAACCCCCAAAATGTCTATATCCAGGAACACCCTGATTATGAGCATCAGCAGATGAATCAGGGCCAGGCGAGCGATGGCCAGGTCCATGGGCCTGGTCCTGCACTGGACAAGGAACGTGAGGATGTGAAAGAGGAGGTGGAAGACGTTGGCTGTGATCCCAAGGACAATTTGGGAGGAAAAGACATTTCTTACAGCAAGAAAAATGGAAAAGGTGCTGCTCTTGTTCATTTTCTTTTTTTCTGGTGAAAGGTCATATAGAGTCCATGTCTGATGATCAAATAAAGATAAAATTCTCATCACCACAATGGTTACCAGCTTCAACCTCCCCACCCACCAAGTCGGCCCACCTCAAAATACGTGGGCACTTTTTTAATTCATCCTTTCCAAACTCTCAATACGCAAGCATAACATCTTTTCTGTGTATCTCCACTCATAGGGCCAGGATTAATTTTTCTCGGCATGTGCAGCAACCTGATAAAAAGCTCAGTAGGTAGCATCCAAAGTGAGTTCATGTGGTGCAGATGGCTGGAATGTCCACATAGATCTGGATGAAGCCGAATACAGTTCTATATTTTCAGAGTTCTCTGTTCTGGATTGCTCATCACCAGTTTAGAGATAAAATATTAAAAATGTTAGCTCTGAAAGCAAACTTCTTGAATTTGTTATATATATATATATATATATATATATTTGTACCAGATATCGAACCCAGGTTTACATAACCACTGATATTATTTTATATATATATATATATATATATATATATATATATATTTGATTATGCCAGAAAAAAACATATCTAAGTCGACAGAACCATCCATTTTTAGCAGGATTTAATTCCATAATTTCTTTTCTGTCCACGCTTTGGCATATGGAATAATGGGGGAAAGTAATCATGATTTTAGTGTGTGTGTGTGTGTGTGTGTGTGTGTGTGTGTGTGTGTGTTAATCAGGAATTAAACCCAAAGGTGCTTAACCACTGTGCCCCATCCCTAGCTGTTTTATTTTTTTAATATTTATTTTTAGTTGTAATTGGACACAGTATCTTTATTTTTTTATATGGTGCTAAGGATTGAACCCAGGATCTTGCACATGCTAGGCAAGCACTCTACCGCTTAGCCACAACCCCAGTCCCTTATTTTTATTTTGAGACAGGGTCTCACCAAGTTGATGAGGCTGGCCTTGAACTTGCAAACCTCCTGTATCAGCTTCCAAAGCTGATGGGGTAACAGCATTTAACACAATTCAGCAGCACACCAGGAAAATCTTAAGTACTTTTGGGGTCAGAGTTTTTAGTGTTTTAATTACGAGAAAGGAATCCAAATTCACTCTGATAATGGAATTTATATAGGAGAACAAGATTTCATATCTTCTTTTAGTAAGCAATGATATTTCTCCAGACAGAGAGAAAATAGTGTAATAGAAAAATTGCTGGTGAAAATCTCTTGGTATAGCTCCCTAAAGAATGAAGGTATTTTATTTATTTCCATCTTAATTCTGCTTTATAGCTATGAAGTGTGTAACATTTACAATGAGGAGAGCAACATATCCCCCCATTCTATCATCTAAAAAACAAGTGGTTAAGAATAGCAATCACTCCCACAGCTACGTAGAAAATTATAGTTTGATAGCATCAGTTATGAAGTGTGAGAAAGAACAGCAAAGATTCCAGGCAATTTAACTGTTTTAGCCTAGTTAAATGATTGCTTTGAAATCTTTGTGGAAGTGTCATTGTAAATAGTGGAAATTAATTCATGACATTAGAAAAATGTAATCTCTTCCAAATGATTCATTTGGTAAGAAGTTTTTTTTTTTCTTCACTCACATATTCAGCTAAAGAAGATTCCCTCCTTTTTCTGCTCAAGGAAAGCAAAAAGAAAAATGTTAATATAATGGTCTAGAAGTCTCCACATTTGAAAAATCACAGATGGTTATTAGTAGGAACAGCGCTACAGGTATTGCCTATACAGGTATTGCCTATTCCTGTGTGCACTTGAAGTGAGTTGTAAGATATACTCTCACATTTTGACCCCAAAATACCTTACAGCAACGTAAACTGGATATGTAACACTTGAAGAGGCCTTTAAAAAATTACAGAAAAAAAATAATGATGATTCCCTTCTATCATGTTGTGAAATACAGGTTTGTCTTCAATTTAGTTTAATGCAGATTACAAAATAAAATGGAGAGCATAAAAAAAAAAACAGGAGAAACAGGCTACCTGATATACCTGTGGATGGAGGGCACAGGACTCTGGTTTCATCCCTGCCAGGGGGGGGATAGCCACACTGCATGCATCGTTATGGGAGGGAGGGAAAGAGCCAGGAGGGGCCATGGACTTGCAAACACAGGTGGAGAACTGGGTTTTCCGGGGAGCATTGCCTGAAAACAACTGAAAAATCACTCTTTTTTCTATAGGATAAATTTCCTGGTTACAGCTGAAAAATCTTATCATTTTAGTAAAGTGCTGATCATGAGAAGTGGCAGAGTCAGATGCTCTCACGGGTCCCCCACAGGCATTAGCTCCCTGAAGCCCCAATACACAGCAGGCAGAGAACCAGCTGGCTGTCTGCACACTGTGTGGGTCACACACGTGTGTATCAGTGAGAGCCACAGTGCCCTCCGTGGTTCACAGGTAGATGTTTTATAAAGAATGCATATGTTGCTACTTCTGTGCTAATTGATCAGTTTTGTTAGAAAACATCCTGAAAATACGGACATTTCATAAAAGCAAGTTAAAAGGAATCTTCTGAGCCTGTCCCCTCCCAGCTGTGCCTCACCTCACTCACAGATGCCAGGACTAGTCAGTCCATGAGATCAGGGTGCAGGCAGAAGCCTGTCCAGCACCAGGATGATCCCAGACCCCCTCCTCAGCTCTGGGGAGAGAGGTGCTGCAGCAGCTCCTGGCAGCCCTGATGGGCCGAGCCCCAATTCATGACTTAAACCCTGGTGGAAACAAGCTCTCCTCAGACTGGAGTTTCTGAATACGATGACTAAGTCCAAAAAGAATAATGTGGAAAAGAAGTTCAGGGACAGGTCCCAGTGAGGGAGGACCCAGTGGGGAACAACAAGGAAAGTCTAAGTGGGCAGACTAGAGGAGAAACCTAAGTGGAGAACAAATGGGAATGGAAATCTCTTTCTTAAAAACGTATCCCCAGGGTCCTTAGAGCTAAGGGTGTGAGGTCCTTTCCAGGGAACTGTAACCCAGTACAGACGCCCTTTCCTGCCCTGACCAAGGAGCCATCACATAAATATTTCACATTCTGCACCCCAGTTGGTGCACTTCAGTCAGCAGTGAGGAAAGCAGACCCTCAGGACCTTGGGTTTCTAGGGCCTGGGTGTGGAGAGACACCGGCTGGAGGGAGGGAGGGGGACATAGCTGCTTTCTCAGGTACCCCATGGACACCGTCCTGTACATACTGTGATTTGCAACCTCACTTCCTGATGTGCATTTGATACATGAAAGGGCAAATGTCATTTGTTTATTGCACAAATCAAGTTCACCATCACCTCTCCACTAACATCTTCTTTCTCCTTGATGACCTGGAGGGAGGACACCATGGGACCTTTGGAAGCCAGGAAGGGGTGGTCACTACTGTCCCTTGGTTGTGATATTAAGCAACAGCACCCCTAGTCCCTGCTCTAGTTCAAAACCTTTGGGAAGCCAGAGCACCATTGGTTTACTTTTGTGATATCAAAATGGAGACAAAAATACATCATCATAAGAAAATGCTATTTGCTACTTCTCTAAAACGTGAGAATAAACTTTCTTTATAAGTATCATATTTGAAAAAAAATCATATAATTTCCTTCTGATCAATTAAAAGGTATTTTGTTATATATTATTATTTCTCAGTATCTAAGTATTAGAGGAAAATGCTTAAAGTATTTTGGACTGAGTTTTTTGAGACAAGAGAAGGAAAAAACCAAGTGTGTTTAATAAAATTCTGGGGTTAACATTTATCTCTTCCTGGGAGAATAGGAATATGGATTCATAATGCTGAAGCAGAAAATAACCAGGACCCTTATCAGTATGCACTTTGAAAACTAGTAGAGCAGCAAATCAAACTCCCTGTAGTCTGAGAACTGGATAGAAACCAAAATGATTTACTTAAAATATTTTTTTCTTGTTAAAAAATTAACAAATTTTTATGAGTCACCAAATTAACTGGCAAACTCTAGTAAGAACAAAACGTTCCTCTGAATTCTAAACAGTCCTCTGAGCTGTTGAGTGTGGGTAGGGCTGGATGCATAATTTATTGCTATGTTAGAACCTAACGTATCATTTGGTTATTTTGATACTTCATCACAATCACAGAAGCCCCCTCACACACTGGTGCTGCATCTCAGGAAGAGAAAGGCACTTACCTAGGCAGGTCGCATAGGGAATCTGGGATCCTGAGCAGATCCTGCACTGTTTTAAGGAAAAGACGTCTTTAACTCACCTCTCTGTAGGGCTTTAATTTTAGTTTCTGCAAGAAGCAACTGGAGATCATAGAACTGTGGCTTCCCCCAGTGGAACATGTCACCTGACTCTTACTTTTACTTTAGTCTCTGGTGGATAGGAGCAACCTGGGGAGAATCGAACTCACAACTTTTCTCTTAATTCCCTGGACACATCTGTGTGAGGGATCTGAAGGCTCCCAATCATGTAGCCCACAAGCACTCTCTCCTTTTTTAAAACCCATATTAAAGTTAGTTCAAACCCATGTCATATATTGTAACATTTTTACTCTGGGACGGGTGGTTCCTGGATCCTCCCATGGATTCCAAGTGGGCTCTGGGGGTCCTCTCTCTAAAATGGGACACCATCTTCTTGGTCCACTCTCACACTGACCATATGGTTGGGGTAATGTGTCTTCTGGGATTTTCAAGCTCAGCCCCAGGATTTCACTTCTGTTTCAGGTTTAAAAAAAAATAATAAAATATCCATTATTACCATAGCAAAAGAAACAAACAAACAAAAAACATTTGAAGTCAATTTCTTTTCATTCTTCAGGAATTCTCCAGGTCAACTCTTCAAAAAAAATATGGTGCTGGGAATACTGGTCATCCATATGTAGTACAATAAAATTTAACCTCTATGTCTCCTCACCCTGCATAAAACTCAACTCAAAAATGACCAAAGACCAAGGTATAAGACCAGAAACCCTGTGTCCAGTGTAAGAAAAATATAAGCCCATCTCAATATCATGTTGGTATAGGAACAGACTCTGTTAACAAGATCCCTAAAGAGCAAAAGGAAAATCAAAAATCAATAAATGGGAAACAAACAAGAATGTTGGGCTGGGGTTGTGTCTCAGTGGTAGAGCACTCGTCTAGCACATGTGAAGCACTGGGTTCGATCCTCAGCATCACATAAAAATAAATAAGCAAAATAAAGGTGTTTTGTACAACTAAAAAATAAATATTTTTTAAAAAACAAGAATGTAAAGAGAGACCCAACAGAATGGGAGAATGTTTTTGCCATCTGTCCCTCAAATAGACACATTCATCTCCAGGATATGCAAAGAACTCATCTATTTGACACCAAGCAAATGGGCAAGGTAACTGAACAGGCACTTCACAGGAGAAGAAATACCAATGGTCAGCAAACATGGAAAGATGATCAACATCTCTAGCAATTAGAGAAATGAACATTAGAACTACACGGAGATTCCAGCTCAATCCAGTCCGAATGGCAATTATCAACGTTAGCAAGAATGCAGGGGGAAATTTTCACTCATACATTGCTGGTGGGTTTTTAAATTTTTGCAACTCCTACAGAGAGCTATATGGAGATTCTTCAGAAAACATGGAATGGAACCATCATTTGAATCAGTTATCCCACTCCCCAGTATATACCCAAAGGACTAAAAATCCACATAGTATAGGAACCTGGGGTTGTGGCTCAGTGGTAGAGTGCTGGCCGAGCATATGCAAGGCGCTGGGTTCAAGACCTCAGCACCACATAAAAAATAAAAAATTAAGTTATTGTGTCCAACTACAATAAAAAATGTTTTTTTTTTTTTTAAATCCACTGCAATACAGTAAGGCAGCCACATCCATGTTTAGAGCAGCTCAATTCACAACATCTAAGCTATGGAACCAACCGAACTGCCCTCCAAAAGATGAATGGATAAAGAAAACATAGTATATATACACCATGGAATATTACTCAGTCAAAATAAAAAAGAAAATTATGGGGCTTGGGTTGTGGCTCAGTGGTAGAGCACTTGCCAAGCATGTGTAAGGCACTGGGTTCAATTCTCAGCACTGAGTATAAATAAATGTTTTAAAAAGGTCCGTAGACAACTAAAAATATTTTTACCTGATTTTTATTTTTTAAATATATGACAGTGGAATGCATTACAATTCTTATTACACATATAGAGCACAATTTTCCATAACTCTGCTTTTAAATAAAGACACGAATTCGTGTCTTCATACATGTACTTTGGATAATGATGTCCATCCCATTACTAACCCCCTGCCCCCTCCCTTCCCCTCCCACCCCTTTGCCCTATGTAGAGTTCCTCTATTCCTCCCATGCTCCCCGTCCCTACCCCACTATGAGTCAGTTACCTTATATCAGAAATAACATTTGGCATGTATTTTTGGGATTGGATAACTACACTTAGCATTATCTTCTCCAACGCCATCCATTTACCTGCAACATTACCTCCCTACAATGCTGAGCTCTGGCTTTGAACTTGGGATCCTCCTGCTTTAACCTCCCCCTCCAGCATGCCCAGCTTCTGTCCAAATTTTCTTTCACAGAGCAAGGATCATACCTGAGTCTAGACCCTGGTGCTTCCTATGCGAAACCTCACGTGCACTCAGCAGAACCTGGGGGACTACAGCTGCAGGCTTCACTCTTACTTTGGGGATGCAAACTGGCAGTAGAAGACAGGCAGGCTCCCACCAGCCTCATTTCTCATCTCTACCTGGTGACCTTGAGCAGGGGACTCCTCTCCAAGTTCCTTCTGGGGTGGAAGTGTCACTGAGAAGTCATTGAGAATCATTGTTGTCCACCTGTCAGGTTTAGCAAAAGGAGCTGGGCGGAGCCAAAGTGCTGGGCGGAGCGGTCCTGGGAGGCCAGCCCTTAGGAGCAGTGGGCGGGGCGGGGCCCAGAGAATGGGCAGAGCTGGGGGCAGAACCGAGCAGAGTGAGTGGAGCCCCACCCAGCAGGCGGAGCGGGACGGGGCCTAGGGAAGCAGATGGGGCGGAGCAGAGCGAGGGGAGCCCAGCAAATGGGTAGAGCTGGGGGCGGAGCCGAGCGGGGCTAAGCCGAGCCCGACTAGTGGCCAGGGCTGGGGGCGGAACCGAGGTGAGTGAGTGGAGCCCCACCCCTAGGACCAGCAGGCGGGGCGGGGCGGGGCCTAGGGAAGCAAATGGGGCGGAGCAGACCGAGGGGAGCCCAGCGAATGGGCAGAGCTGGGGGCGGAGCCAAGCGGGGCTGAGTGAAGCCCCACCCCTAAAAGCATAGGGGGCGGGGCCAGCGGAATTACGTGGGAGGCGCCCCCTGCCCTGGGCTCCCCAGGGGAGCACCGCGCGGGAACAAGGAGCCTCTATGGGAGCTGAGGGCGAGGCGGGCACATGCACACGAGGCTAAGGAACCCGAGAGGCGCGTGTGACTGGAAATCCCGTCAGGGGTCGCAGTGGACCAGCGGGGAGCTGGTCCTGGGGCTCCCGAGGCCCGAGATGTGACCCCAGAGTCTGCTCCGCTGGCCGCAGTTCCCCCCTCACATGGGAGACCGCGGAGGGAGGTTGAGGACCCGCTGCGCAGGCTCCTTTGTCCCTCCTCACGGACGCGGGGGACTCTCCGTGTGTCCAGTTGGGTTGGGGTCCGGGGGTCTCTGAGAGGGTCCTGAGACGTCGCCTTGGAGACTTGGTTTCTGGGCGCGACCGTGGTCCCGGCGTGTCGCGGAGACCCTCCTGGCGCCTGCGGTGTAGACGGCGTGACCTGGAGGCCCAGAGGGTGGCGTGTGGCGCAGCTGTCACCGCTGGTCCTGTCCAGGCCCCAGCGGTCCCCCGCACTGACCTGGCAGGACGTCCTGGCCCTGGGCAGGGGGAGAAGCGCGGACGAGAGCCGGCTCGACCCTGCCAGGGCGACCTTGGGGACTCACTGTAGCTGTGAGCAGGACACAGGCAATGCCACCTCTCATTCTGGGCAGAGGCCAGCACAGCTCCGGGGTCTCTAAGGGACGGTATGGCGTGGCGGGTGAGGAGGGAAGGGGGCAAGGGTGACAGCAATGTCGTGGAGACGGACGAGTGACAGTTTTGTCCCATATAAAACAGTCAACACTTCGTGTCGCAGGCTCCGCCCTGGACACAGGTGAAGACCCCTGGCCAGCAGTCCCTGTGTCCCCTGGGATCCACTGCTGTTCCTGGTCTGGCCTGAGAGTCCAGTCGCCGAGCAGGCCAGACACTAGATGGCACCAGAGCTGCGCAAGCGCCAAGCAGGCGTGGGCTCCTTTAGATCCCTGATGTCCTGAGACACCCTCAGTGGGGACGTTTCCGCTGCTGAGCTGTCACACTGTCACCTCTCATAGTGTCACTCAGCTGCCCCAAGACCCTCCTACTTGAGATAAAGGCCTCCTTCAGGAGCTGGCCCTCGCCGCCTTCTGCAGTTGCGTCCCCATGAGACCCCAAACTTCTAAGGACAGCTGTCAACCTATCCCACCTGGTGCTTGCTCCCTGTGCTTAGTGTCATTTCCGCCGTTAGACGTGCTGGGCTGCGCATTGGACACCAGGTGACGCCAGAGCTGCGCATAAACTCTCCCTGAAGCCACAGCCTTGGGCTCTGGGCTCATCAGCCTGGTTCCTGGAAAACCTTCAGGATTCATCTTAAGAGCAGCAACTAGTTTTAGTGTAACTCAGTGAAGTTGATGCATGGAATAAATTTTCCCGCCAGGAAAGGTAGGATTATTACACTCTGCCTGGAGTGTTTTGGGTCCATCTTCTTGGAAAGCAAAATACACAATTAGATTCCCCAAGTGAGAGGAGAGTCTGAATTCAGCCTTGACCTCTCCCTACAACTGTCATTACCGGGATGTTTCCGGAATCCCTGCCAATGTTGGGGGCATTTTTTTCTCTTTTTTGGGGTTCTTATTTTGATAAGCCATGACATATTTAATCAGAAGCATCCCCACCTGATGAGTCCCACTAGTGTTCTACTAAACTAATACAACATAAAGATCAAGTATTGTCATCTGGTTTCTAGAAAAGAGTTTCAATTCAAATGTGTGAGCCTGTGTATTGCTTGCTATCTGAGAAGAGATCATAAAATAAAATTGCATCCAAAATCATAATAGTGGATGACACCTTTTTTTTCTTTATTTCTTTTTGGGAGGTGGTTGGCATTGGAGATTATACCCATATATGCTTAGCCACTTGACCCACATATCCAGCCATTTGTCTGTATATTATTTTGAGACAGGGTCATCCTAAGTTGGTGAGACTGGGTTTGAACTTGCAATTCTCCTGCCTCAGCTTCCTGAGCTGCTGGGATTACAGGCTTGCAAGGTCCCATCTGGCTTACCTCTTTCAAAAAAAAAATACATTTTAAAGTATACATTTAAATATACATTTGTGACATGTAAGGTCAATCACTTGCTTCTATAAAGCCTTCGTTTTGCAAGATGCCTTTAGAGTTTCATAGGGCAAATGCCTATAAGTCTTGTTGGGTTTTTCCCCAAACCTTAGGCCCAAAGGAATTCTGTGGGACCTGAGAATTCCTTTTAGGAGTGTCCCCTGCAGGGTTTTGTCTTTTTCTGTGTCTCAGTCTCAGTTTTTTCATTTGTAAAATGGGGCTCTTGATCTCTGCTTCGTGGTGTTGGGAGAATTCAGCCAGATGTTAGTAGGGGACAGCTGCCTTAGAAGGCCCCTTAGGTGCTGAACCCATAGAACGTGTGCTGTCAATCCCTCATCCCTTCTTAGAGTCTGTGGCAGTGAGATTGAGTGGGACATTTATATGAAGAACATCATGGGGACTTTAATAGGAATTAAAGATCCTTGCATTGGATCTGTAGAGCGATTTCAGTAGTATGGTGTTTTTTAACAATATGAATTCTACTTCTCCAAGAATGTGGGAGGTCTTGCCCTCTTCTTTGGTCTTCTACAATTTAGGGTGGAGGTCAGAAAAATGAAAGACAGTGGGATGAACCTTACCTGACTTTCTCTGCACATATACGAATACACCACCGTAAATCTCCACATCATGTACAAATACAGGGCTGGAACCTAACTAGAATAAGACCTATTTCATGGTTGTATAAATATGTGAAAGTAGACGCTATTGTCATGTATAATTTAAAAGAACAAAAATAAAATAAGTATGAGCTGGGCACAGTGGCATACACGTGTATCTCAGCAGTTCAGGAGGCTGAGGCAGGAGGATGCTGAGTTCAAAGCCAGCCTCAGCAAGAGCGAGGCCCTAAGCAACTCAATGAAACCCTGTGTCTAAATAAAACACAAAATAGGGATGAGGCTCGGGGGTCGAGGTACCCCCAAAAATGATTAATTAATTAATAAGAAGTGTGCATAAGCTATAAACATTCAAATCTTTGCATAATTAGAGATCCAAAACTAAAATAAAAAAGGGAGTAAGAGGTAGAAGAAATAATGGACTAAGTTTTTTTTACAAGCTTTATGAAAGAATATTAACCAAAAAAACTGGAAGGAATCCTATATAAAAATATCATCAAAATGAATGGAAATCTTATTGCTGAGACCAGGTTAAGAATCACACAAAATCCCTTGTAAACTTAAAAAGTTGTAAGTATAACTTCTTTTTCAGAATATTGACATTACCAATATTTTAAAATAAGTCTCCAGCAGTTCTGGGAGAAGAGAGAATTTTTTTTTTTATTAAATAAATGGGGGACAGGCATAGTGGTGCATACCTGTAACCTCAGCAAAAATCCTGACATCCCAAAAATTTAAGATTAATGGGCATAAATATCATTTTCCCAAGTTTTAGGAACTTTTATTCCTGGGATGGGAAACCACCACCACCTTTTCTTTTTAAATATACTTGCAACCTCACTGTCATGCACCTAAGTGGTTGATTACAAGGTCAGGATTGACTCTATTCGCTTGTAATTGGTGAAATTAGTTTTGGACAAAAAATGCTTCATAAGAAAAATCCTAGCATATATTTTGCAGTAATGCAGGGTCACCCTGTGTAAGCTGAGGTTTTGATATAGAACCCAACTTCCTTCTAAGGTCTTTGAAACTTGGAAAAAGTATACAGAGTACACAGTCACTTATATCCATAGTATTTCTATTTGAGTCATGATATGGTCAAAATATACACAAATGACAATGACACTTTGCATTTAAACTGCCTGAAAGCAGGAGGTTGTCTTAAAAGCAGAGCACGTCCTCCAAAATCAGCACATCAGGTGCCCTAGAGCACAGTGAAAGCACATTGCTTCCTGAGACCCTGGGACCCAGAAGAGAAGGAGATCATATCTTTAAAAAAATTAAATTTGTTTTAATTAGCTTCACATGACAGTAGGATGCATTTATGCACTTTGATGTATCATACATAGGTGGGATACATTTTTCTCATTTTTTCTTAGTATACATGTTGCAGAATCTTATTGGTCATGCAATCACATATATACATATAGTAATAATGTCAGTTTCATTCTACTATCTTTCTACCCCCACATCCCCTCCATATCTTAAAAGTGTAAACAAAAACAAATAACTTTTTTCCCTCCAAATTTTATACGTGAAGACCGCATCATATTTCAATAATAGAGTTGAAAATTACATTTTCCAGATACGGAAACCTGAATGTATTCATCCACAGGGCATACACAAATAGAATATATCCAGGATCAGATAAATAAAAACAAAAGTTGTCCAGGACTCAGATAAATGAGAAATGATGAGAAACTGGACTTGCAGATCAAAAGGAAGAATCAAACGCATGATAAATGCCCAGGAGAACCCAAGACACTATGTTTGATCTGAGTGGCAAAGAATGGCAGCACATATGAGTCCATCCATCCCTTCTGCTCAGATCCCGTTCTTTATTGGACTTTGCTTACAAAACACAAGTACAACGGTGATATTTATCAGAATTTCTCGAGGGCAGCGACAGCCACCCAACCAGGCACAGGGCACCTTCCACAGTCATGGTGACCTTTCCTTTCACATCATGCCCTCCTGACTGCTGTGACAGGACCTCACCTCGTGGTGGCTCTGATTGGCATTTCCTTGAGAATTGATGGATGTTGAGCATCTTTTTTTTGCTCGTTGGCCACATATGTGTTTTTGCTTGGGTGGGATATCTATTCATACTTGTGCTGTTTTTAATGAGGTGTTTTTTTTTACTAAGTTCTGAGGTTTTAATAAAGGTTAATATTTTTGTGTGTGGTGCTGGGGACTGAACCCAGGGCCTTGTGTTTGCAAGGTTAACACTCTACCAACTGAGCTCCATCCCCAGCCCCAAACGTTGAAAATCAACCTCTTTCCTGATATATGATTAGAAAATGAAGTCTTCATCCTGTATGTTGTCTGTTGACAGCTGATTGTTCAACTTTCTGTATAGAAGATTTGTAGTTACATGTCATTATGTTGCTGACTTTGTTGCTTGTACTTTTGGTGTGATATCCCAGAAAACCATTTCCTATTTGAATGTTGTGAAGATTTCCAATTTTTTTTTGGGGGGGGAGGGGGGGTGGGCAGGTTCACAGATTCAGGCCTCACATCCACATCTTCAAAACATCTCAACTTGATCCTTGTGTGTGCTGTAGGATAAGGGTCCATCATTTTTTTTTTTGCATACAAATATCTGTTGACAAGACTATTCATACTACATTGGCTATATATGGCAGTGCTTTGAAAGATGTCTCCGTGACATTGTATGAGGACGTTTATCAAGACACCCCATTCTGTTCCACTAGTTTATAGGTTTATTATTATGTAACTATACCATAATGTTTTTTTTCTTTCTTCTTTTTTTATTTCTTTTGTATGTAGGTGTGATTTTCAAGTGTTGGTGATGAACCCCAGGACCTGTGCATACACACTAGGCAAGGGCTACATCTCCAAGGTCCATCTTCAGCCCTAACACACTGTTTTAATTAGTATATCTTAATGATATATTTAAAAATTGGGTGTGATTCCATCAGCTTTGTTGTTTATCAGGGTTGATTTACCTATTCAGGGTCTCGTATGATTGTATGTGGATTTTAGCTACCTCATTTCCTATTTCTGTAAAATATCCACCTGAGATTTGGATAAGGGATTGCATCTGATCTGTACATAACTCTGATACTATGAACATTTTGATATTGATTTCTCGCATCATGAATACGATACATGTTTCCTCTGATTTATTGATTGCTTTAATTTCTTGCATCATTATTGTTTTCTGGGTACAAGTGTTTTCTTTCCCTGGCCAAGTTCATGCCTCGGTATTTTGCTCTTTTTAATGGTTTATTTTGGGGATTGTTCTCTGAATTTTCTTTTCACATATTTTGTGGCAAATATAAAAAAAAAAAAACAGAATTTTTGGGATGTTGCCTTTGTGTTCTGCGAATGTCTGTCAGAATCCTGAAAGGAATTCTGTGGGATCTTTAGTGTTTATACATATGTGAACATGTCACTCGTGAGACAGTGTCTCTCCATCCTTGGAATTTGTATGTTATTGGGTGTCCCTATAATTGATCCATATGTACTGAGCCACCTGTGTCCCATGGATAAACCCCACACCTTCACCATGGATGATGCTTTCAACGTGTTGAATTTGGAGGAGATCAAGATGGTTCAGTGCGAATTGTTCAATGTGTAGCCCTCCATCATGAGCCCAGAGTCCCGTGTCTCTGGGCTCCTTTTTTGGAGGGGTGAGGTGTCTAGTGTTACTGGTTCACTCTCCTCCATCAACAATTGCTTTGTTCCAGATTTCAATCTCAGTGTTCCAAGGCTGTGTGTGTCTAGGGTTCTCTTTTTCAATCTGGTTGTGAATGGAGACGTGTTGCTTCACATCTCTGCCACATCCTCCTGATGCACCCCCCACGTTCTAGTAGGGGGTACTTTGATCCTCGTTTTTCTCAAGGAAATTTCTGATTCCACTTGTGAGTTCTCCATTTGTGACTGGTTAAAAAGGTGTTGTATCATTTCCACGTAGTTGGGATTGACAGTTTTCAGTCTTTAATTTTATCTTCACTCTATGGTGCTTGTTGATATACTTGATAGGATATCAGTGTCCTTAAGATCGAGGAGGCTTGTTTGTGACCTGGTGTGTGTCCTCTTGTGAGCGCTGCTCTGAGTACATCAGAGTAGTGTATTCTTCCCTTGCTGGGATGTTCTGCATGTCTCTTGGGTCCTTTTGTCCTGGTTTACAGCTACACCTTGATGTGCAGTCTTAAGATTGTGTTGCTGTTATTGTAATCTCAGCCGCCCAATATCAACTGATTGAGGAGTTTCATTGATTAAGACTTAACAACTATTCATAATAACTTAAATAGCCAATTTGTTCTGTCCTATAATAATTTGGTCCCCTTTTCTCCTCTTTTCTATGTTCCTTTTCTGATTTTTAAAATTTTTAGTTTCATATTCTTTGCTTCATTTATACTTACATTTTTTATAAAGACCTTTGATTTGAGAGTATTTTATATTTGAGTAACTTTTCTAATTAAATAGAATATGTGACAAGTGCATAATTTTCGCAGCACTGCTGTTATGATTGGTAAATTCCCACGTGTGACTTACTATAGAAACCTGGTGTTCTGACTGCATGCACCTCTCATCCAGGAAGCCTCAACATGGGAGATACCCACTGCGATGCTGAAAGTCTTTGGAAGGCTGAGCGGCCCAGAGTGGCACCTATCTGCATGGAGAATGCCTATCGCATGGAGAACACCTCTCCTGGGAGAGGCTGAGATCAGAAGTGAGCTTCTCAGAGCCAATCTTCACATCACTGTAACAAATCAGCTCTGATGTTTCAAAGCTCACCATATGACCCTGTGGCACGTTTAGAGTCTTATCCCTTACTTTATAGTTTCAGAAATAATGTTTTCCACAACTGAGTTGATAATTAAAAACATTTTTATGAGGATAAAGTATATATAACATAAACATTCTGAACATTTTTCAGCATACAGTCAAGTGGCCTGGAATTTATTAACATTATTGCACAACAGTCACCACACCCACGACAGCACTCACTTCCTAACTGAATAGAGGATCTCCACGTACCAAGAGACAGTGCCCTGCTGCCCCCTGTCTTATTCTCTGGACACCCTTCTGTTCCTGCTCTGTCACTCTGCCCACTCCAACTCCTACATTCTTTAAGTACATTTATACAATGTTTGTTCTTTTATGACTAAACAAGCTTCACTGAGTAGAGTAACTTGAGGACTCAGCTGTGCGGCCCAGTGTTCCAGAATATTCTTCCATTTTAAGGCCATTACATATTGTTTACATATTCTTCTGGTTGTAGGTGCTGAGATGTTTATGTGTTTGAATATTTAAAGCATGGTTTTAGGAGCAGTGATGTGGAGATGACTGTTTGACTTCTTGCTTGTAGAACATGTGTGCGTGCACCTATGAGTGTGTATTGTGTGTGTGCTGGATCATGTGATATTTCATGGTAGAATATGTTTACAAGTGTAGTTTGGAAAAATACAGATAATGGAGATGATGCAATATGTGATAAACATTGGAACTCTTGTATCTAAAAAGAGTTTGGAATAACCCAGGTTATGACAAGTGGCATCCAACTCAGAAGCCCCTATTTAGGATCCAGTTGGAAACATGACACCCCCGTAATATTTCACAGAGTCACATGGTTTGGCTTTTTTGGATGTAATTGTCATCCACGTATGTCCAAGTGTATGGTTTAAAGAGGAAGTGAGACTTTGCACTGCATTTAAACCAAAGACTCTACACACTCTGTCATGATAAATCACTCCAAATTCAGCACAGTTTCTCACCTTAACAGAATTTATCCACCACTGGCTACTGAAATGTTTACTGTCTTCTCCCACTATATCTGAAAATACTAATTATATGTTTTTCAGTACAAATAAACACCAAAGGGCTGAACGAGGCATAGCTATGGGTCACAATGATCTTGATACAGTAAAATATTGGATCATCCTTCAGTGTGATTCTTGCATAGGAGACAATGCTGTCCAACATGGACATGACCATGAAGCAACTCATGAGCAGGAAGATTGTCTGTGTGGCCCTCAGTTCTGGGGATGATAGTGGAGATGGGCTGGTGCTGTGGAGATGCTGGGATTGCCTCTTGTGCCTGCACAAGATAGTTATCATGTATCCACTGGAGAGGGCCATGATTCCTATAAAGGAGACTTCCCTGAAGGTCAGCAGGGTGGACAAGCTGTGCCGGAGGAAGAAGGTCATGGAAATGAAGGAGCAGGATTCAGTGACGTACATAAAGTTGTCTGAGGTCCAATTGGGGGTAGCAGCAATGGAGATGAAGAGGTGGCTACTGAAGGATGAGTAGATGACCCACAGGAAGAGAAGGAAACACACGTTGTGATGTGAGGATTTATGTTTGAACTTTGCCAACCAGGAGCCCATGTGGCTGAGGGTGATGGCTTGGAGGACACTCAGCAGGCAGGTGGCACAGATGGAGAAGCCCCTCATCAACCTGTACAGGTAGATGAGCAATTTACACGTCAGGTCATCCCACCTTCCCCCCTGAGGTATAAAAATGAAGCCATTGATGAGCAGAATTACCAGGTGGATTAGGGCCAGGAGACCAATGGGCAGGTCTGGAGGCTTAGGTCTGTGCCCAGTAATGTGCAAGGAGATGTGGACGAGAAGAAGAAGGGCGTTGGCCATGACCCCAATGCCAGTCACAGTGTACACCGTGTTTCTTATGTGAATATTACTGTACAGTCTGTTGGCTTTGTTTATCTTACAAGGGAAAGAAAAATATTGTGACCACAGAAACAAACAAAAATGTCTTTTTTTTTTTTTTTTTTTTTTTGCAAATCTGACCTCCTTTATCAATCTCAAATGAACACCACTACCATGAGGAAAAAAAGAAGGTTCATCCAACTATATTTTTATTCCACATGAAAACTCAGTTCTGGTGCTGGGCACAGTGATGTCTGCCTGAAATCCCAGTGACCCCAGACACTGAGGCAAGAGGATGACAATGGTGAAACCAGTCTGGGCATCTTAGTGAGACCCTGTTTCAAAATACAGAGTCAAAAGGACCAGGTGAAACTTGGCGCTGGTGCAGTTACCCACCAGGCAGCCTCCAGCACAAAATTAAAAAAAAAATACTATGTTCTATTCACACTCTGGAGAAGGCATCTCCACACACCGCCTTATCTCAGTATCTTCCAGTCTCACTGGGACATCCACAGCGGCATATAACAAGAAAATGTTGGTGTGAACTCTGATGTCGGACTGGTTGAAGTTGTGAGTCAGAGCTGCCATTTAACATAACTTCTTCTTAAGCACCCTGGGATGCTGAGGTCCAGTCATCTCAGCTGTCCACAAAAAGAGTCCTGTTATGTGGATCCTGCAGAGACTATGTGGGAAAAAATAAAGTGTGCCTACCAACCTTGGAAGTGTTTGTGGCACATAATGAGCTCCTCAGAAATGTTGGCTTCTAATCTTATTATCATACAGGTCTTCATGCACATGACTTGGGAGAATCAATGCAGTTCTTTTAATAACAGATAAGCTGTGTCCCTGCCTGAATAGAAAGACAAGAAAGAAATTACCACAGGGCGTGAGGGCGCACACCTGTAATCCCAGCAGGTCAGGAGCCTGAGGCAGGAGGATGTCAGTTCAAAGCCAGCCTCAGCAACTTACACAGGCTCTGAGCAACTCAGCGAGACCCTGTGTCTAAATAAAATATAAAAATAGGGTGGAGATGTGGCTCAGTGGTTAATTGCTCCTGTGTTCAAACTCCAGTAAAAAAAAAAAAATAGAAAAACCTACAAAGTAGAACATTTACACAATCCTATTCTGAGGACTCAAAACTTTATGTCTGTCCTTGGAATTCTCTGAGGTGGCTATACATGTCACATTTTGTTCATTCTCTGGCCAGAACAACTAGCCTATGTTAGAACATTCTGGAACTATTACCAAGAGCATAGTATTTTATTTCCTTTTCAAGACTTTATAATCAGTATTAAATAGAACTACAATTAAAACAGACTTGATACTTTAAGGTTTTAATTAAAGGACACGTGTCCAGCCTATTCCTGAAAGATGAGCTCTCCAAGATGTTATCTCTATTACAAGTTCAAGGTGACATTTTTCTGGAATCAAATGCCCAAGACTGAAATTTATGCTGGAAAATTTGTTGAATGATCTGCTGGAACAATATTTCTTGGGGAGTTGTGCAATGCTTTTTTAGGTTTCATACATGAGTAAGAACATGCAGTGTTTGTCTAAAAGAGAAATTCTCTCTACACCATCAGTTAAAAAAAAAAAAAGTTCTTCTTTTCCCAAATGTGGTGATCAGGAAAAATAAAATTTTATTCTTTCACTTATTCAGTATATTCAGGTTTGATACCATGACAAGCCCAGGAATGACACTAGGAAGATCTTCCACAAGGAACACATGATCACAGGCACAGATATTATTCCTTACATCTTTATACATAAAATTACATACATCGGTTTTTATAACAACTGTCTCATATTGGTAAAATATATATTGATGAAGCTTTAAAGAATAACTTAAACATCTATGTTTAAGTATAATCATTTATGTACAACATTTTAAAATAAAAATTTAACATTTTAGTTCTAAAATGGTGTTCTCTTATACCATTTGTGTGAAATGGAGACTTTGCTTTCATTGTGTTTAATTCATGTTAAAACATGTGCAACTCAAGCACACAGATTATAAAACCCTTTCAGTAACATGTTTAAATCCCCTCAAATCAGAGCAATCCAGGACATGATTTTCAGTCTTACTTCAAAAAATAAACCCCAATTCATTGTTGCTTGAAAATGATCAGAAAGACTTATTTGTCTGAAGAAAAAAATGCACAGTAGCAGCATGAAAATTGAGTCTCCTTTCTCCAGAGCATGAAAGAGAGTGAGCAAACACTTTCAACAACTAAAGTAGTGTAGACCCAGGAGCAATGACATATTTCTGAATCTATCCAGCTGTGAACAAAAGTTTATTTTTCCTACCAGGAATTGAAACCAGGAGTCCTCAACCACTGATACACAGCCTGAGGCCCCCCCCTTGTTTTCTTGTTTTTTTTATTTTCAGACAGGGTCTCACTAAGTTGCCCAGGGCCTTGCTAATGTCCTGAGGTTGGCTTTGAATTCACAACTCTCCTGCCTCAGCCTCCAAGACTGTGGGATTACCGTGCCCATCCTCCATCTAAATTTCAGATCACATCATAATGCAACAGCAAATCATACATCCAATACAGAAAACTGATTCACTTAAATATCAGACAATGTGTAAGTGAGTTTAAAAAGTATGTAGCTACACCTGTGTTAATGTCTCATTGACACTAGAATGAGTTCTGGTGAATATGAACACTTTATAAAAATGAGCTAAAAGAAATTGTCCAGCATGTCCTCTCCTAACCATCGCACCTGCCACTCCAACCTGTCTAGCACAGAAAAGCCCAGAGACTCAGGACCAAGATGAAACTTTCTGCTTCCCTTCAAGGTAATGAAGGGGCTTCCTAACCTGTGGCTCTTAGCAATGTGATAGTATTCAGTTAACACACTATTCAAAGCAAACTACATTAGAAAGACTGCACCTTTCATAGAGAGGGACATAAGTCACAGGGGAAGTAACATGGCCCAGGTGCAGTGGTGCACATCTGTAATCCCAGCAGTTTGGGAGACTGAGACAGAAAGATCACATGTTTTGAGGCCAGCCTCAGCAACTTAAAGAGGCCCGAAGCACCTTAGGGAGACCTTGTCTCTAAATAAAATGTGAAGGGTCAAGCACTCCTGGTTTTCCTCCCCGGTAACAAAATAATAATAATAATAATAATAATAATAATAATAATAATAATAATACCAGCAGCAGCAAAAGAGCACACATTGATTCACGGTTGCCACGTAGTTCAACTTCACCATGATTCCCATGGCTAAGGTAAGATGGACAAGTGAAAAATCTGGGAGGGGGACTCATCCTGCTTTAAGTGGGTTAGGATCTCAGGAAAAATTGGGCAGGAAGTTCTTCTCTGTGGCAGAGATGTAGCTGGGAAACATTGAAGAGCACTAGGGAGAAACAGCTTGCACATCAAGGAGGGCATAGCCACACACAGCCAGGTGCCATGCTGGGTGCAGAGCCACTGTGACATATATAAGCCACAGGGCCAAGGAGGAGAAAATCCTGGAGAATATTTGGGTGAACAAATGGCAGCTATTTCCAGAAAATAAGGCTGAAAATAACCCATTTTTTTGTAACTTGGAAGAATTTAAGTGCAGCTCAGGGTTCACACTTACAGATAGACCCTAAGAATATTTTAAAGTCTGTATTCAGAATAATTAAAAGGAAAATTAGTCTTCTAACAACAATAGGGAACAGCAAGTGAGATTCATCACAGACCCTACCTAAGCTGTCATCAGTGGGAAACCCAAACATACCCACAGAAGGATCCATTGCCCTGATGACGTGCGGCAAGTCCAGTTTGCTTTAGGAAGAAGAAAAGCAGATAGGTTCACTTTTTTTCTGGAAGTGCATTTGCATGAAATAGGACCTGAAAATACATACCAGGACCGAATGAGTTTAGGATGTGGGGAAAAGGCACACTCATACACTGCTGGTGGGCCTGCAAATTGGTGCAGCCAATCTGGAAAGCAGTATTGAGATTCCTTGGAAATCTGGGAATGGAACCTCCATTTCACCCAGATATTCCTCTCCTCTGTCTATACCCAAAGGACTTAAAAACAGCACACTACAGGGACACAGCAACATCCATGTTTACAGCAGCACATTTCACAATAGCTGAACTGTGGAGCCAACCTTGATGCCCTTCAGTGGATGAATGGATAAAATAAATGTGGCATATATAATCAAAGGCCTTTAAGACACCTTTATTATTAGAGAAAGGGCAAAGAGAATTTTTAAGTGAATAATGAAAAGAAAGAAGATTAATGGACACAAATAGTCTTCTTACCTAGCTATGGAGAATTTGTTACCTTGTCGTTGGGGAAGAAGAAGGACACCATAATCAGATTCACTGGTATTTTCCTGGGAAGGTGACACAGGACCACTGTCCTCTCACTTGAAATTTGCTCACGGGCAGAGAACCCACTATGAAGTGGCACCATTCACTTTTAAATTGTGAGATTAAATTTAGGACAACAAAGATTGCATGAGAAAGTTAAATAGATGCCTGTGGCAATGTGAGGTTTCCCTCATTGCCTTCTGGGCCTTATAAAATTATGTTTTTTAATTCCTCAGAGTCTAGTAGTCACAGATCAGTAATATTCTATTTGTTCATAAAGGTGAGAGAAGGAAACCTGAGTGTATTTAGTACAAAGCAGACAGGCGACTTATTACATCCCTGATTATTGGTTTAGGAGTAAATAGCATATCAAACAGGGAAATGCATATATAACATGAGCACTGCTGTAGTTGCTAGAAGAAAATTAAGTAGAAACCTGAGATAATTGGCACTTCCTATTGAAAATAGCACCTAACTTTCTGTGTCTCAAATGATGACACAACCTAGGAAGATCTCCTTCCTCACATTTTCACAGAGCACCTTAGTCTTCTTAAATAAAGGGGTGAGAGCTGGGTGTCTCAAGCTACCAAGAACCTCACTCCTAGACCCAGTTTGCCCTTTTCAACCTCCTCCTACAAGCCCCAGGTACTCACTCACTATCTCTGTGGAATGGAGAGGCAATTATGTGGATGGATGCAGGGCACTTGGTGCACCTGAGCATGACCTGCATGGGTCTAAGAGAAAGGGTGCTGTGAGTTCATTTCTCTGCAGCCTGCAATTTTAGTGTCTCTACTAAGGTGACAAGACCCCACTGGGAAGCACAGAACTATGGAGTCCCCAGTGGAACAATTCGCTTGTCCCCTTGATTTGATTCTGTTCTGGAAAACAACAATCTGGGGATAGGTGCTCAAAATTTCCTAGGAGTTTTCTTGACAAAAAAGTGCATCCCAATCTTGTAGACAACTCCAAGTTCTCTTACTTGAATTCAAAGTTCAAATTAACCCATATCCTTTCCACATGTTGTGATGCCTGAATTCTGGTGGTGAGAGATCCCTAGATCCTCCTGAGACTCTGTAGATCCTCTCCCTATAACTCCATTTTCACATGGACCACCTGGTTTCCTGACATTCCTGCTCACGTACTCTGTGATTTCCATACAGAAAATTCCAGAATTCACACTGCATCACATAAAAATGCTCTTGAAGCAAAACAGAAAAATAGAGGCAGATCTGGAGGCTTGGCTTGAGGGAGCAGCAGGCAGGTGGCAACTACTTGTAGGTGAGGCAGAGTCTGCGCTGGACTCCACTCTGTTGGGAACCTGAGTGATCATCCCTCAGGATCATCCTCATCAATGGAGACAGGAAAAAGACTTACTCTTCCTCTGGAAGGAACAATCAAAATGTTTGTTTGTTACTTATGTAATTTATTTTTTAACATTTTTTAAGTTGGACACAATATCATCTTTATTTTATTTATTTATTTTTATGTGGTGCTGAGGATCGAACCCAGGGCATTGCGCATGCTAAGCAAGCACTCTACCGTCAAGCCTCAACCGCAGCCCTGTTTCTTATGTAATTTATACAAAATTATATAATGATCTATGAGACCTGGAAAAAATGGAAGTCCATGACCTACAAACCTAAAATATACACAAGAATTTGAAGTATATCTTGCGATGTTCCGGGTATTGGAATTAGATGATAATGCTCTAAAAAGACCTGTAATCAATGTAATTATAGTTAATACTGGTACAATAGAGGAAAAGATTAGTTATTTTTCTAAGAAAAAATTGAAAATTAAAGGTATCAAATGAAACTGCAAAGAACTAAAAATATAGTATCTGCAATGTGCAATTTCACATTTAGCTGGGCATGGTGGTGCACACCCGTCATCCCAGCGGCTCAGGAGGCTGAGGCAGAAGGATTATGAATTCAAAGCCAGCCTCAGCAACAGCAAAGGCCTAAGCAACTCAGGGAGACCGTGTCTCTAAATACAATGCAAAACAGGGCTGGGGACAGGGCTGAGTGGTCGACTACCCCTGAGTCCCTGGTGTAAAAAAAAAAATCACATTTACTGGACTGGATAGATTGGAAACTGTAGAAGAAAGCTTCTGGGAACTGCAAAACAGGTTACTATGTATCCATAGTCAGAGTAAGAAATTCAAATGAAAGTCTTAGGACCGTGGATGTAGGTTGGTGGTAAAGTCTGGGCTTAACATGACCAGGCCCTGGGTTCAATCCCCAGCATCTAAAAATGTATATAAAACAAAAATATTTAGAACATGAAGTGATCTGAAGTATATTTTCCATAAGCATTCTTTTTTTAATCTTTTTTTATTGGTTGTTCACAACATTACTAAGCTCTTGACATATCATATTTCATACATTAGATTGAAGTGGGTTATGAACCCCCAATTCTACCCCAAATGCAGATTGCAGAATCATGTCATTTACACATCCACAATTTTACATAATGCCCTATTAGTAATTGTTGTATTCTGCTACCTTTCCTATCCCCTACTATCCCCCCTCCCCTCCCCTCCCATCTTCTCTCTCTACCCCATCTACTGTAATTCATTTCTCTCCTTGTTTATTTTCCCACTCCCCTCACAACCTCTTATATGTAATTTTGTATAGCAATGAGGGTCTCCCTTCATTTCCATGCAATTTCCCTTTTCTCTCCCTTTCCCTCCCATCTCATGTCTCTGTTTAATGTTAATCTTTTCTTCCTGCTCTTCCTCCCTGCTCTGTTCATAGTTGCTCTCATTATATCAAAGAAGACATTTGGTATTTGTTTTTTAGGGATTGGCTAGCTTCACTAAGCATAATCTGCTCTAGTGCCATCCATTTCCCTGCAAATTCTATGATTTTGTCATTTTTTATTGCTGCGTAGTACTCCATTGTGTATAGGTGCCACATTTTTTTTTATCCTTTCATCTATTGAAGGGCATCTGGGTTGGTTCCACAGTCTAGCCATTGTGAATTTTGCTGCTATGAACAACGATATGGCAGTATCCCTGTAGTATGCTCTTTTAAGGTCTTCAGGGAATAGTCTGAGAAGGGCAATAGCAGGGTCAAATGGTGGTTCCATTCCCATCTTTCCCACGAATCTCCAAACTGCTTTCCAAATTGGCTGCACCAATTTGCAGTCCCACCAGCAATGTACAAGTGTAGCCTTTTCTCCACATCCTCGCCAGCACTTGTTGTTGTTTGACTTCATAGTGGCTGCCAATCTTACTGGAGTGAGATGGTATCTTAGGGTGGTTTTGATTTGCATTTCTCTGACTTCTAGAGATGGTGAGCATTTCTTCATGTACTTGTTGATTGATTGTATGTCCTCCTCTGAGAAGTGTCTGTTTAGGTCCTTGGCCCATTTGTTGATTGGATTATTTGTTATCTTATTGTCTAATTTTTTGAGTTCTTTGTTTACTCTGGATATTAGGGCTCTATCTGAAGTGTGAGGAGTAAAAATTTGTTCCCATGATGTTGGCTCCCTATTTACCTCTCTTATTGTTTCTTTTGCTGAGAAAAAATTTTTAGTTTGAGCAAGTCCCATTTGTTGATTCTAGATATTAACTCTTGTGCTATGGGTGTCCTATTAAGGAATTTGGAGCCCGACCGCACAGTGTGTAGGTCATAGCCAACTTTTTCTTCTATCAGATGCCTTGTCTCTGGTTTGATATCAAGCTCCTTGATCCATTTTGAGTTAACTTTTGTGCATGGTGAGAGAAAGAGATTCAGTTTCATTTTGTTGCATATGGATTTCCAGTTTTCCCAGCACCATTTGTTGAAGATGCTATCCTTCCTCCATTGCATGCTTTTAGCCCTTTTATCAAATATAAGATAGTTGTAACTTTGTGGATTAGTCTCTGTGTCCTCTGTTCTGTACCATTGGTCCACCCGCCTGTTTTGGTACCAATACCATGCTGTTTTTGTTACTATTGCTCTGTAGTATAGTTTGAAGTCTGGTATCGCTATACCACCTGATTCACACTTCCTGTTTAGAATTGCTTTTGCTATTCTGGGTCTTTTATTTTTCTGTAATAATTTCATGATTGCTTTATCTATTTCTACAAGAAATGCCATTGGGATTTTGATTGGCATTGCATTAAACCTATAGAGAACTTTTGGTAATATCGCCATTTTGATGATGTTAGTTCTGCCTATCCATGAACAGGGTATATTTTTCCATCTTCTCAGATCTTCTTCTACTTTTCTCTTTAGGGTTCTGTAGTTTTCATTGTATAAATCTTTCACCTCTTTTGTTAGGTTGATTCCCAAGTATTTTATTTTTTTTTGAGGATATGGTGAATGGAGTGTTTTTCCTCATTTTCGTTTCAGAAGTTTTGTCGCTGATATACAGAAATGCCTTTGATTTATGCGTGTTGATTTTATATCCTGCCACTTTGCTGAATTCATTTATTTGTTCTAGTAGTTTCTTTGTAGACCCTTTTGGGTCTTCTAGGTATAGAATCATGTCATCTGCAAATAGTGATAATTTAAGTTCTTCTTTTCCTATTTTTATGCCTTAAATTTCTTTCGTCTGTCTAATTGCTCTGGCCAGTGTTTCGAGAACTATATTGAATAGAAGTGGTGATAGAGGGCATCCCTGTCTTGTTCCAGATTTTAGAGGGAATGCCTTTAACTTTTGTCCATTCAGAATGATGCTAGCCTGAAGCTTAGCATAGATAGCTTTTACAATGTCAAGGTAAGTTTCTGTTATCCCTAGTTTTTCTAATGTTTTGAACATAAAGGGATGCTGTACTTTGTCGAATGCTTTCTCTGCATCTATCGAGATGATCATATTGTTCTTATCTTTAAGTCTATTGATGTGGTGAATAACATTTATTGATTTCCGTATATTGAACCATCCTTGCATCCCAGGGATGAATCCTACTTGATCATGGTGCACAATTTTTTTGATGTGTTTTTGTATTCGATTCACCACAATTTTATTGAGGATTTTTGCATCTAGGTTCATTAGAGGTATTGGTCGGTAGTTTTCTTTCTTTGAGGTGTCTTTGTCTGGTTTCGGAATCATGGTGATGTTGGCCTCATAGAATGAATTTGGAAGAGCTCCCTCTTTTTCTATTTCCTGAAATAACATGAAAAGTATTGGTATTAATTCTTCTTTAAAGGTATTGTAAAACTCCGCTGTATAGCCATCCGGTCCTGGGCTTTTCTTGGTTGGTAGTCTTTTGATGGCTTCTTCAATTTCATCCATTGATATTGGTCTGTTCAATTTGTGTGTATCCTCCTGACTCGGTCTGGGCAAATCATATGACTTAAGAAATTTATCGATGTCTTCACTATCTTCTATTTTATTGGAATATAGGTTTTCAAAATAATTTCTAACATATTGTTCATTTTCCATGTGATGTAGGATTTTTCCTTCCTTCTTTTATCATTGATTTCCAGTTCCATTTCATTATGATCAGATAAAATGCAAGGTATTATCTCCACCCCTTTACATTTACTGAGGGTTGCCCTATGGCATAATATATGGTCTATTTTTGAGAAGGATCTATCTGCTGCTGAGAAAAAAGTTTATCCATTTGATGATGGTTGATATATTCTATATATGTCAGTTAAGTCTAGGTTATTGATTGTGATATTGAGTTCTATAGTTTCTTTACTCAACTTTTGTTTGGAGGATCTGTCCAATGGTGAGAGAGGTGTGTTGAAGTCACCCATAATTATTGTGTTGTGGTCTATTTCATTCTTGAACTTAAGGAGAATTTGTTTTATGAATGTCAGAGCACCATTATTTGGTGCATAAATATTGATAATTGTTATGTCTTGTTGGTGAATGGTTCTTTTTAACAGTATATAATGTCCTTCTTTATCCCTTTTGATTAACTTAGTCTTGAAGTCGATTTTATTCGATATGAGGATGGCCACCCCTGCTTGCTTACGAGGACCGTGTGCATGGTATATTTTTTCCAATCCTTTCACCTTCAGCCTGTGTACGTCTTTTCCAATCAGATGTGTCTCCTGGAGGCAACATATTGTTGGATTTGTTTTTTTAATCCATGATACCAGTCTATGTCGCTTTATTGGAGAGTTTAAGCCATTAACATTCAGAGTTACTATTGATATATGGTTTGTACTTCCATCCATGTTTGATTATGTATCCTTTTTTAAAAAAAAAAGTTTTTATCTCCATGATTATCTTTCCCCTCGCCCTCTGTCTTTACCGAGGTACTTCCTACTGATGGTTTTGGTTATTGTTTTTCATTTCTTCCTCATGTAATGTTTTGCTGAAAATGCTTTGCAATGCTGGTTTTCTGGCTGCAAATTCTTTTAACTTTTGTTTATCATGAAATATTTTTATTTCGTTGTCATACCTGAAGCTTAATTTTGCTGGATACAGAATTCATGTTTGGCATCCATTGTCTTTCAGTGTTTGAAATACATTGTTCCATGACCTTCTTGCTTTCAGTGTCTGTGATGAAAAATCCGTTGTTAACCTTATTGGTTTATCCCTGAATGTAGTCTGTCTCCTTTCTCTTGTAGCTTTTAATATTTTCTCTTTGTTCTGTAAATTGGATATCTTCATAACAATGTGTCTTGGTGTTGATCTACTGTGATTTTGTGTGCTCGGTGTCCTGTATGCATCTTCAATTTGTATATCTGTTTCCTTTTTCATTTCTGGAAAGTTTTCTGTAATTATTTCATTCAGCAAGTTACTCATTCCCTTGGCATGAATCTCTGTGCCTTCCTCTATCCCAATGACTCGTAAGTTTGGTTTTTTTAAGTTATCCCTAATCTCTTGGATGTTTTTCTCGTGATTTTTTACCAGCCTATCTGAGTTGGCTAGACTCTTTTCAAGATGATATATTTTGTCTTCATTATCTGACGTTCTGGCTTCTACTTGCTCCACTCTGTTAGTGATACTCTCAATTGAGTTTTTAATTTGGTTTATTGTTTCCTTCATTTCTAGAATTATTGTTTGATTATTTTTTATAATCTCTATCTCCTGATAAAGATGCTTAACTTCTTCTTTTATCTGTTTATGTAATTCATTCTCAATGTGTTCTTTCGCTGCTTGAATTTGCTGTCTTGTATCCTCTTTAAGGTTCCATTCCATCTCTCTAAGGTGTTCCTTGAGTTCTTTATATGACCATTTTTCTGATGACTTTAGGTCCTCCTGAATATTTAGGCTGTCCTGCATTGTTTGTACTCCTTTTCTTCCTTGCTTTTTGAAGCTGCTCATGTTACTTCTTGTTCTGTTTGACTGATGAGTTACTGTTTACTCCTATAAATTTATTAGATGCTTGGGAGGAAAGGTATTAGAAGGGAAGGGAAGAAGTCACTAAAGAGAATGAGAGTAAGCAGGTAGAATTCAAGGAAGGGGGGGATAAGATAATTGAAAAGAAATGAAAAGACAAAAGAAGAAAAAAATAGGAAATAAAAAAAAGAAAAAAAAATTAAAAAAATAATAAAAAATTAAAATTAAAATTAGAAGAAAAAAATTTTAAAAAATTGTAAAAAAAATTAAAAAAACAACAAGAAAGAAAAATGAAAATGAAAGAAAAACCCAAATCAAAAAAAAAGAGAAAAGAAAAAAAAAACTAATAAATGCAGTCTTAGAGTTTGATTAACTTCTCTTCCAGTAGGTGGCGCTGTGCCCACCAGGCCATGTTTCTCCTGTCAATACGCGAGAACCCAACACTGTGCAGTAGCTCCTCCCAGACTGGGCGAGTCTCCAATCCTGAGTGCCTAGGGCCTCCTCTTGTGTCTTGTCACTTCCCAATTTTCCTCTAGCCAGGCCACTCTCACGGATGCCGCTCACCACAATACTGGCTACACGCCAGGTCTGCTGCTCCCGGGATCCCTGTTTTCATGAACGACTGGGCACACTCTCCCAGTTTGCCATTCCCTCAGACCCTAAGTTTGTAGAGCTTGGGGCTGAGAATCCTCAGCGAATTTTACTTGCCCTCCGGTAGCCACTCCCCCAGTAGCTGGTGCAAGAGACCTCAGCTGTCAGCACTGGTGGGAGTGGTAGTTCTGCACCCCGGGTCCCGCACCACCTCTGATTCCCTCGGTCTGGCTATCATGCTCACGGGAGAGCTGGGAGGGGCCCTTAAGGTTTCCCCGATGTGTGGAGAGGGAAGGCTAGGGAATTACACACCTGTAGCCACAGGCTTCAATGAAGTTATCTCCTCCGCTGCAGTCTGATGACATCATTTCTCTGCCATGGTGGTATCTCTTGCAAATGGCGACAGTTTGTTTCCCTTTGCCGGACGACCAATGCAACGGGTGGGTCCTTACTGTCTGTCCCAAGCCCCGTTTCAAACCTGTGGCCACTACCTATGAAGGCTTGGTAGGCATTTACCTCCATAGGATCAGAAGGGCTGACCAGTTGTTTCAGCCGGATGGATTAGTGCTGAGTCACAGCTGTTTGTCTGTGGGAAGCAGGCGAACGGGAGCTTGAATTCAGCTGATCCGGGCTCAGAGTGTGTTCTGAGAGGCCCAGACTCTTCGCCCCAGATCCACGTCAACTCAGCATTGCCTAGTGATCCTGAGCAAACAGATTTAGGTTGTTTACGACTCCCTATGCCAGCACAGCTGAAGAGGTCAGAGACTTGATCTCTCTGCGCCCGTTGCCATGTTCCTGCACTTACTCTTTGTCCTCCATAAGCATTCTAACCTGTGGATATTTAGAAAGCTGAATTGAGGGCTGGGGTTGTGGCTCAGCAGTAGAGCGCTCACCTAGCATGTTCAAGGCCCTGGGTTCAATCCTCAGCACCATATAAAAACAAATAAATGAAATAAAGGTATGTTTCCAACTACAATTAAAAAAAATAAATATTATTTTTTTAATTTATATATGACAGCAGAATGCATTACAATTCTTAGTACACATATAGAGCACAATTTTTCATATCTCTGGTTGTATACAAAGTATATTCACAGCAAATTGTGTTTTCATACATGTACTTTGGAAAATGATGTCCATCACATTCCACCATCCTTGCTAACCCCCTGCCCCCTCCCTGCCCTCCTACCCCTCTGCCCTATCTAGAATTCATCTATTCCTCCCATGCCCCCCCTACCTACCCAACTATGAGTCAACCTCCTTATATCATAGAAAACATTCAGCATTTGTTTTGGGGGGATTGGCTAATTTCCCTTAGCATTATCTTCTGCAACACCATCCATTTACCTGCAAATGCCATGATTTTATTCTCTTTTATTGCTGAGTAATATTCCATTGTGTATATATGCCACATTTTTTTTATCCATTCATCCAGGGAAGGACATCTAGGTTAGCTCCACAGTTTAGCTATTGTGAATTGTGCTGCTGTAAACATTGATGTGTCTGTGTCCCTGTAGTATGCTGTTTTTAAGTCCTTTGAGTATGGACCGAGAAGAGGACTAGCTGGGTCAAATGGTGGTTCCATTCCCAGATTTCCAAGGAATCTCCACACTGCTTTCTATGTTGGCTGTACCAATTTGCAGTCCCACCAGGAGTGTATGTGTGTGCCTTTTCCCCACATCCTCACCAACACTTGTTTGTATTCATAGGAGCTGCTGTTCTGACTGGAGTGAGATGATATCTTAGAGTGGTTTCATTTGCATTTCTCTGATTGCTAGAGATGATGAGCATTTTTTCATATATTTGTTGATTGATTGTATGTCCTCTTCTGAGAAGTGTCTGTTCAGGTCCTTGGCCCATTTGTTGATTAGGTTATTTGTTTTTTTTTTTTTTTTTGGTGCTTAGCTTTTTGAGTTCTTTATAAACCCAGAGATTAGTGCTCTATCTCATGCGTGAAGGGTAAAAATTTGCTCCTAAGATGTAGGGTTTCTATTTACCTCACAGATTGTTTCTTTTGCTGAAAAAAAAAATATTAGTTTAAATTCATCCCATTTATTGATGCTTGGGTTTAATTATTGTGCTATAGGAGTCTTATTAAGGAAGTTGGAGCCTCATCCCACATGATGGAGATTAGGGCCTACTTTTTCTTTTATTAGGTGCAGGGTCCCTGGTTTTATTCCCAGGTCCTTGATCCATTAAAAGAAACCTGAAATGGAAAAAAAAAAAGTGGGGAGGGGGGATTTTGGTTGCAGGGTATTCATTCCAGTTGTTAGTTGGTTGGTTTTTTGTTGTTTTGTTTTTGGCATTAGTATGAAGGGTGTATTAGTAAGGGGTGCTTAACGTCTGAGACCCAGTCGCAGCCCTTTTCATTTTTACTTAGAGATAGGGCCTCACTGAGTTGCCTAGGGCCTCACTATGTTGCTGAGGCTGGCCTCCAACTTTTGATCCTCCTGCCTCAGTCTCCCAAGCTCCTGGAATAATAGTTATGCACCACCCAACCTGGAATCATTCAGGTATTTAATATAAAAGGGTTATTTAAAAATACTTTTATATTTACATAAAATTTACCAAAACAGCAGAGGAAATTCCTAAATATTATCCCCCTTGGAAAGAGAAATCAATCCTCCATTTTACAAATTTAGCAGTACTGTGTGTACTGGTTTGCTAGAGCTATCAGATCAGAATACCATAGACTGAGTGTTCAAACGGTTGGAAGATGAATGTGTTGTTAGTTTTGCTTCCTCCTGTGACCTCTCTTCTTGACTTGCAGATGGCCACCTGGGGTTGTGTTCTTTTCTTGTCTCCCCTCTGAGAATTGTCTGTATTCAACTCTCTTCTTACAAGGACATGAGTCACACCATTTTATTACAGAGCCATGTGAACTCGTGTGAACGTACCGTGACTATATTGATAAAGGTTCAGCCTTCCAATGTTACCTCAGTATCAAGGTCTGAGGGTTAGAACTTGAATGTAGGAAGTTTGAGAGTACATGAGCCAGACTGTGACACTGGGTGTCAAACCAAGAACTGACATCAAACACTACCCCTAACAAGTAAGTGTTATTTTTTGAATTTCACAATTTTTTTTTGTGTGAGACATTTATTCATGCACATAGGAAAGTAAAGTCCCATTCATTCTATTGTCTTCTATATTCAGATTGCCCCTCCCTTTTCTTCATTCCCCTTTGACGAATCCAATGTACTTCCATTCTTTCCTACCCAGCACTTATTGTGAGACAGCATCTGCATAATAGAGAAAGCATTGGGATTTTTAGTTTGGAGGACTGAATAACTTCAGTTAGCATGACAGTCTCCTGTTCCATCCATTGACTGGCAATGTGTATCATCCTATTTTTGGGGGGTATATTCCATGTGTGTATGTAGCACATCTTTTTCAACCATTCATCTGGTGAAGGACACCTGTGTTGGTTCCACAGTGAGCGATTGTGAATTGAGCTGGTGTGAACATTGATGTGACTACATCACTATAGTACGCTGATTTTAAGTCCTCTGGGTGTATACTGAGGAGAGGGGTAATTGTAACACATGGTGGTTCCATTCCCAGTTTCCTGAGGAATCTCCACCCTGCTTTCCACAGTGGTTGCACCACTTTACAGTCCCACAGCCATAGATGAGTGTAACTTCTTCCCCACATCCTCACTAACACTTATTATTACTTGTATTCTTCATAATTGCCACTCTGACTGGGGTGAGATGAAATATTAGTAGAGTTTTAGTTTGCATTTCTCTAATTGCTAGAAAAACCAAAAGAAAAAAACTCAAGAAATGTTGAACACTTTTTTAATATATTTGTTGAACATTGGTGTTTCTTCCTCTATGAAGTGTCTACACATTTTCTTTGCCCATTTATGGATTGGATTATTTGTTTTTGTGGTGTTCAGTTTTTTGAGTCATATCCTGGAGATTAGTGCTCTGAGATGTGGGTGGCAAAGATGTTCTCCCATTCTGTAAACCCTCTCTCCCCATTCTTGATCATTTCTCTTGCTGTAAGCAAGTGTTTGAGTTTGGTTTCATGCCATTTATTTACTCTTGATTGAACTTTTTGCACTTTAGGAGTTTTGTTGAGGAACTTGGTTCTTAAGCCAACATGAGGTAGATTTGGGTCTCTGGGTCTCTGGTCTAATGCCTAAGTTCTTGATCCACTTAGAGTTGGGTTTTGTGCAGGTTGAGAGAGAAGGGTTTAATTGCATGTGGCTACATGTGGATTTCCAGTTTTCCTCACTTAATTTTTGGAGAAGTTATCATTTCTCCAATGTGTGTTTTTAGCACCTTGTCTAGTATGAGGTTTCTGAATTTCTGTGGATTCTTCTCTGTGTCTTCTGTTCTTACCATTTGTCTACCTGTCTGCTTGGTGCCCATACACCATGCCGTTTTTGAGACTGTAGCTCTGTAGTGTAATTTAAGGTCTGGTATTGTTAGGTTTCCTGCTTCATTTTTCTTGCTCAGAATTGGTTTGGCTATTCTGGGTCTCTTGTTTTTCCAAATGAATTTCATGACTGATTATTTCTATTCCTGTGGAAAATATTACTGGGATTTTAATAGGAACTGCATTCAATTTGTGTAGCACTTGTGGTAGTGTGGCCATTTGGACAATGTTAATTCTGCCTATCCAATATCATGGAAGATCTTTCCGTCTCCTAAGGTCTTCTTCAATTTTATTCTTTAGGGTTCTGTGTTTTCATTATAGAAGTCTTTTATCTCTTTTGTTAGATTGATTCCCAATTTTTTTTTTTTTTTGAGGCTACTGTGAATGGGGTACTTTTCCTACTTTCTTTTTCAGCCAATTCATCACTAATGTATAGGAATGCAATTGATTTATATGTGTTGATTTTACATCCCACTGCTTTGCTAAATTCATTTGTTAGTTCTATAAGTTTTCTAGTGGAGATTTTTGGTATCTCTAAATATAGAATCATGTCATCAGCAAATAAGGATAGTTTGAGTCCTTCTTTCTCTCTTCATGTCCCTTTAATTTCTTTCTTCTATTTACTTGCCCTGGCTAGAGTTTCCAGATGATGTTGAATAAGAAGTGGTGACACAGGGCATCCTTATCTTGTATGAGAATTTCAAGAGAATATGCTTTCAATCATTCCATTTAGGATGATGTTGGCATTGGGTTTAGCATATATAGCTTTTACAATATATGTTCCTTATATCCCTGGTTCTTCTAGAATTTTGAACATGAATGCTTACTGTATTTTATCAAATTTTTTCTATATCTACTGAGATTATATGATTCTTGTCTCTATGTCTATTGATGTGATGTATTACATTTATTGATTTCCGTTACGTTGAACCAAACTTTCATCCTTTAGATGAACCCCTTTTGATCATAGTGCACTAGATTTTTAAAATGATTTTGTAGGCATTTTGCCAGAATTTTATTGAGAATTTTTGCACATAAGTTCATCAGGGATATTGGTCTGAGGATTCTTTTCTTGATGTGTCTTCATCTGGTTTTGGTATCAGGGTTATACCAGCTTTATAGATTGAGTTTGAAAAGGTTCCCTCCTCTTCTATTTCATGGAATAATTTGAGGAGTGTTGGTGTTAGTTCTTCTTTGAAAGTCTCATAGAATTGGCTAAGTCCTCTGAGAACTCAAAGATGTTGATAAGATATGATTTTATTTTCAGTCAGTTTGGTTTATTTTTGGCTTTTAATTTGAATTAGTTTGTTCTTCCCTTCCTTTTCTTGTTTTTCACTTACATTTTTTGTTTCTTCTTCATGAAATATTTTGAGTATATTTTGTAATGCAGTCTTTCTAGTCTTGTGAGTTTTTTTTACCTTATGTTTGTCATGAAAGGTTTTTATTTAAGCATCAATTCTGAGAGTTTATTATGCTGGGTATTGTATTCTTGGCTAGCATCCCTTTTCTTTCAGAGCTCAGCATATATTATTCCAAGACATACTAGTTTTCAAGGTCTTGGTTGAAAAAATGGCTGAGATCCAGATTGATTTCCTTCTAAATGTGACACGTCATTTTTCTCTGAAAGCCTTTAAAATTCTATACTTATTTTGTATGTTAGGCATTTTCATAATAATATGCCTTAGTGTGCAAATGTTTTAGTTTTGCATATTTGAGGTCTTATAAGCCTCCTGTATTGATTTTCCACTTAATTAGTTAAGTTTGGGAAATTTTCTGATATTATTTCATGGAAAAATTGTGCATTCCTTTGGTTTAAATCTCTCTACCTTCATTTATCCTGATAAATCTTGAATTTGGTCTTTTTGTGTTATCGCATATTTCTTGGAAATTCTACTCACATATCTTATAACATTTTCTCTGCAATGGTCAGATTTATTTTCAAATTTATATATTTTGTCTTCATCACCAGAATGGATATTTTAATATCTTAATATCTTTCTTAACCTGAAACAGAAATGCCAACCTGAAACTGAGTTTGGAAACCTTAGGAGACATAATACCCCAAACCACATGGTCATTATGAGAGTGGACCAGGGTTGACAGCCTCACATTTTAGGGAGATCACCCTCAGAGCCACTAGGAATGCGTGGGAGATGTCATTAACCACTCACCCCAAGGGAGAGACATTGCAAAATATGTGGAATAGGATTGAGCTGATTTGAACATGGTTTTTTAAAAAAATGAGAATATGGGTATAGTCCACATGACGGGGAGCTGTGAGATCCTCACATGAGTGTGTCCAGGGACTTGAGAAAAGTTTTGAGTTCAACTCTCCCCCAGTTTCTATTATCCAGCAAAGACTAAAGTAAAAGTAAGAGACATGTTCCACTGGGGAAGCCACAGTTCTGCCTTCCCAAGTGGCATCTTGTCACCTTCTTCAGATGCTAAAATTAAAGGCCTACACAGAGGTGAATTAAAGACGTGCTTTCCTTAAAATGGTGCAGGATCCGCTCATGTCTCCTGACTCCCCACTCTACCTGCCAAGGTAAGTGCTTTTCTATTCCTAAGATGCAGCACGAGTGTGTGAGTGGGCTTCTGTGATTGTGATGAAGAATTAAAATAGTCAAATTGTATGTTAGGTTATTTGGCAGATCTGAATTATGTCCCCAGCTCTACCCACACTCAACATCTCAGAGGACTGTTTTCTCTAGACTGCAAAGGGAAATTCTCTTCTTACTACGGTTAGCCCTTTACTTTGGTGACTCATGGATTTTGTTAATTTTTAATAAGAAATGACTATCTCAAGTAATTCATTTCAGGTTCTCATCTATTTCTCAGGTGCAGTGAGTTTAATGAATGTCTCTATCAGATCTCAAAGTTCATGTTACTAAGTTGTCTTGCTATCTTCTTCTACAATCTTACTAGTTCATATTAATATTCACCAAGGAAGAGAATTTTATTTTACAGGCTTGATTTTCATTCTCTTGTCTCCATAAATCAGTTCAAAATATTTTTTTCAGCATTTAGTTTTACTACCTGAGATAATGAGAGAGAAAGTTATACACACTGAAGTGCTTTTCAATTAATCAGAATGAAATGATATTCTCTGTTTGGATCATTGACTTATACAGGGAGTTGAGCCTCACATTCCTACAAAACATCAAATAGCATTGTCTTATGCTGAAGTATTTTGTCTCAGTTTTGACCTCACAAAAGTAAACCCATCATGCTCTAGGAAACATCAAAGAAATATTTTGAACTGATTTATGGAGACAGGAGAACTAAAAATCAAGCCTGTCAAATAAAATTCTCTTCCTTGGTAATATTACTATGAACTAGTAAGGCTGAAGCAGAAAATAGCAAGACAACTTAGTAATATGAACTTTGAGATCTGATAGAGCCACACATTGAACTCACTGCCATCTGAGAAATAGATGGGAACCTGAAGTGATTTACTTGAGATAATCATTTCTTATTAAAATACTAACAATATTCATGAGTCACAAGAGTAAAGGGCTAAATCAAGTGCCAGGGGGTTCAAGCTGGAGCAGAGACCAAGGGCTCCAGTTCCTTACTATTAAAACCAAGTGGTAAGAGTAGCAATTGCCCCTTCCTGGCTTCCAAAGGTCCCACGGTGTCCCCTCAACAGTACATCAGGGAGAACAGAGATGTTAGTGCAGAAGTCATTATTAACTTGATCTGAGTGAAACAAAAACCAAATATGCACTTTTTGTAGCTAATGCACATCACTAAATGAAAACATGCATCCCACTGGTTACAGGACACATGAGACTGTGTTCACCTTGCACCCGAGAAAACAGATATGTTCCTCCTCCCTGCAGCCTGTGTCTCTCCACACACAGCTGTGGCAGCCCCAGCTGGTGTGGGGCTCTGCTGAGAGCCTCCTCCTTATCCACTGCTGTCCTTGCCAATGGCCAGGCTGCTCCGACTTTGTTATTGATCACTAGTGTCTGGCCCATTTGTTAAGATAGATCAATAGATGATAGATAGAGAGATAGATAGACAGACAAATAGATAGATAGTCAGACAGACAGATATCAGTGTTGTCCATGATTTAGACAGTGGCAGGATGCAAAATGTTTAAGTGACATCTTCCCTGGTCAGGGCAGGAGAGGAGTCCCCACTGTGCTACGTCTCTCTCAAAGGGACCTCACTCCATCAGCTCTAAGGGACCCTAGGGATGATTTCTTAAAGAAACAAACCTCTGTTTACACTTTTTTCTCCACTTAGGTTTCATCCTCTAATCTGCCCACTAAGTTTTTCTTGTTCCTACCATGGTGAGCTCTTCAGATGAGACCTGTTTCTCAAATTCTTTTCCACATTATCTTTCTCTGATGTCTGTCACTTGTTCAGAACCTCCAGTCTGAGGATGCCTTGTTTCCTCCAGGGTTCAAGTCATGACCTGGGGCTCAGCACATCAGGGAAGCCAGGAGCTGCTGCAGCCCCTCTCTCCCTAGAGCTCTGTTTGAGGAGAGCATCCTGGGCCATCCTGATGTGGGACAGGCCCTGTGTCTGCATCCCGATTTCCCAGACTATGTGGTCCTGGCAGATGTGAAGAAACCTAAACATCTGTCTATGTCTTCTTACCTTTGTCCACTTTTAAATATCATTGTTAATGGTGGTTTTTAAAATCCTAAAATGTTATACATAAACCTCATGAAGATAGTCTATTTTATCTAAGTAAATAAAAATATCAACCTTCTATTCCTTTTTTTATTTTTGGATACTCCATCGTTCGTTCTTTTATCATAGGAATGAATGAATGAATGAATGAATAAAGAAATAAATAAATAATACTTGTTGACAACTAATTTTTTTTAAAAAAAGCAATTCTTGGGCTGGGGCTGGGGCTCAGGTTAGAGCACTTGCTTGGCACATGTGAGCACTGGGTTCAATCCTCAGCACCACACAAAGATAAGTAAAACAAAATAAAGGTTTATAGAAAAAAAGAGTTATTTTCTTTCAGAATTTGAAAACTGTTGTGCATGTTTACTCCATCTCCATGATCTCTGAGGAGAAACCCACTGTAATTTCAGGGAAATAAGGTTTCCAGCTCTAACTAGGAAGTTTCTCCTATAGAAAAAAGTCTTCCACTGGCTTTCAGGTAACGCTGCTCTGAAAACACACCTCCCTTCCCTCCTCAATCCGTCCCTCCCTCCCACAAAGGTGCCAGCAGGGCTGCATCCCCTGGGCCATGCTGAAACCCAGTCCTGAGTCCTCCATACACAGATGACTCCAATACGCTATTCCTCCAGGTTTTCTGATGCTGTACATTTTATTTTCTTGAACCAAATTAAAGAAAATTTATATTTCATAACATGACAGAAGGGAATCCTAGTTATTTCATTTTCTATGATTTTTAAAAGACATCTTCAAATGTTATATATCCAGTTTATGTTGTTTTAAGGAAGTTTGGGAATCAAAATGTGTATTTCTTCAAATACACATCCAGAAATAGGCATTTCTATAATTAGCTACACAGAAGTCAGACAAACCATGTAGCACTGTGCCTACTAATAGCCATCTGTGACTTTTAAAATGTGGAGACTCCTAGACCACTATATTAGCATTTTTCTTTTGTTCTCTTGAGCACACCAAGGGAGCAAATCTCATTTTGCTGAAGATGTGAATGGAGAAATATAAATACTTTTTTAATAATTTAATCATTGGGAAGAGCTGTAATTTTCCTAATATGACAACTTAATTTTAATTTTAGACAATGGCACTTCCTCAAAGATTTCAAAGCAATTATTTAACTAGGCTTGAAAGACTTAAGTTGTCTGGACCCTTTGACATTTTTGCTCACCCTTAAACTGATTTTTATCCAAATATAACTTTCTAGGTAGCTGTGAAAATAACATATACTCTTGCCCTCTTCTTTTTCAGATGATAAAATGTGGCAAGATGTTATGAGTCTCAGTGTAAACATTAAAACTGAAATAAAGTCAATACCTTTTCTCTATAGGAAAATATTTCATAGGGATGTCATTACCAAATTGTCTGGTATAATTTTTCCTCTCCCTTCTTTGGATAAATATCATTCCTAACTAAGAGAAGATATGAAAACTTGCTCTCTATAGAAACTCCTCTCTCAGCATGAGATTGGATTCCCATCTTCTAATTAAAACACTGAAAATTATGACCCCCAAACATACTGACATTGTACAGGAGATAGTGGCACAAACCTGTAATCCCAGCATTTTGGGAAGTTGAGGCAGGAGGATAACTGATTCGAGGCCAGCCTCAGCACCACAGCAAAGCCCTAAGCAATTTAGTGAGACCCTGACTCAAAATAACAAAGAAAAAAGGACTGGAATATGGCTCAGTGGATAAGCACCCTTGGGTGCAATCCCCGGTACAAAAAGAAAGTATTTAAATTGTGATTACTTTGTACCCTTTTTCCATGTACTAAAGAATGGACAGAAAAGAAATTTTAGAATATGATCCTGCTATTCACTGATGGTTCTGCTCACTTAGATGTGTTTTTTCTGGTATAATTAAATATATGTAAAATAATATAAGTGGTTAAGCAACCTTGGGTTTAGTCTCTGGTACCAACACATATATATCAATCAATAAATGCAAGAAGTCGGATTGCAGAGCCAACATTTTGAAATCTGGTCTGTAAGCTGGTGACCAACAACCCAAACACTGGAGGGACAGAGCCGTACGAGTCTGTCCCCTTGACACCCTTTCCTTGAGAATTCTCTGTGAACATCCCTGCAATCTGCCGCACTGGAGTCCCCTTCAAATGCCACATACTCAGATTGGGTCAGCTCACTCCACGTGCCCAGGCAGATCCATGGTGGCCCTGGCCATGAAAGCACAGAGACCCAGGGGAGATGCTGTGCCTGAGTGCTGAGAGGACTGGGGAGGGTGTGTAGGGACCCCCATGTTTTAAAGTGGGCAGTTTAAGGGGTCGGGATTTTGAGGCTGGTGATGGTTCTGAGGAGGAGTTGACCTTCCTTTTATTCTAAGGTGTTGACCATCTGCTTCTTCTCCCCAGAAAAAAAGATGACCCAAAGCAGCACACTTTACATTTTTCTTGCTGTAAGAAATGTCTTTTGTTTCCAAATTGTCATCGGGATCACAGCCAACGTCTTCCTGCTTCTCTTCCACGTCCTCACGTTCCTTGTCCAGTGCAGGACCAGGCCTATGGACGTGGCCATCGCTCACCTGGCCCTGATTCACCTGCTGATGCTCATACTCAGGGCGCACCTGGACCTAGGCATTTTGGGGGTTCAGGACTTTTGGAACGACATCACATGTAAAGCCATCATCTACCTGCACAGGATGATGAGGAGCCTGTCGGTCAGCACCACCTGCCTGCTGAGTGTCCTGCAGGCCACCACCCTCAGCCTCATAAGCTCCTATATGGCCAAGTCCAAGCACACATCCCCACAGTGCAGTGCGTGGACCTTGGTTACTTTCTGGGTGTTCAACGTGTTCTTCAATGTCTGCCTCTTGGTCTCCATGGGAGGCCCCTCCGATGACACAGCAGCTTTCAGGTTTGTCTCTGAGTCCTGCACTGTTGGCCCCACGGGTCACTACTTCAGGACCTTCTTCTCCCTGATGGGAATACTCCGGGACATCTTCCTCATGGGGCTCATGGCCACCTCCAGTGGGTATATGGTGACCCTCCTGTGCAGGCATAAGAGGCAGTGCCAGCACCTCCACAGCACCAGCCTGTCCACAAGAGCCTCCCCAGAACTGAGAGCCACCAGGACCATCCTGCTGCTCATGGGACTCTTTGTGCTCATGTACTTTGTGGACTGTGTGTTCTCCTCCTCTTCGGGAGAGATGCACAGGGAGGATCCCACTCGCCTGTGGGTCCAGATGCTGGTGGGCAATGGCTATGCTACCCTCAGTGCCTTGATACTCATCTGTGCTGAGAAATGAATCATCAATTTCTTCCAATCCACACGGGGGAAGGAGAGGAAATGTTTACACAGTGCCAGATAACCACTTCTTTTCTCACCTCCCACTTTACTTCTGAATTTCCACAAATGTGTTTGAGAGGCTGAGGCAGGAGGATTGCAAGTTGGAGGCCAGCCTCAGTAACTTAGCAAGGCCCAAAGCAACTCAGTGAGACCCTGTATCTAAATAAAATAGAAAAAGGGATGGGGAAAGGTTTCCGTGGTAAAGTGGCCCTGGATTCAATCCCTGGTATGAAAATATTTTTTTTAAAAAAAGACTAATTCACCAATTTAGTATGCATGACCTTACTAAGCATCACCAAAATAGATACCATTCACTGTCCATGGATTACAAAGTGTGCTCACTCTTTCCTGGAAAAATTCATGTTGGAAGAACTATTTTGCTTTATCATAGAAAGAGAAAAAATATGCATAAGTACAACTCTGTGTACCTTTATATAATTAGTGTTTTGATTCTTTCTTTCATTAGAGCAACAAATATCAACTAAGATCATCAATTCCCTCAATGTTAACTTCACAAGTTTTTCAAATCACAACTGTCCCTTTTTCCTCCACATATTTCTTTTCATTCACATTTTCATATATTAATTTTTTCAACATGATTTTATTTGCTCTGAACAATAAGCCCATAGTGAGCGTAGGTAATCAGGAGTCCGAGTACAGGAGAGAGTTCAGGTAGAAAACAGATCTCATTTACATCTCAGTTCTTTTTCTGTGGACCTTGCAACCTCAACCTATTGGCCTCTTTCAGCCTCATTGAAGACTTCAGAGATTAGCCTGGTGCCTGCATGATGATGATATGCAAATGTATGAAGCAAGCCATGATAAAAAATTAAAGTAACAGCTAACTTCTGTGTGCACACATATTACATGTATATATTAACTCTTAGTGACCATAGTGAGGCTCTGAAGGTATTAATATTACTGTCCCCTCTTTACATGAAGGAAATGAAGACACAGATAAATAAAGTCAGTGAATTGTAGAGGAAATAGGTGGAGAAAATCAGGATTTGATTGACAGTCAGGCCGCAGGTCCTGGGCATCAGCACCTAGCCAATGGTATTTCTGACAGAACAGTGACGTCATGTTAAAGTGGCACACAGGTATCATAGCAATTGCTACAGACAGCTGGGGAATGGAATGCCAACCCCCATCCTGCATCTGTCTAGCTTAGAAATGCAACTGGATTCCAGGTGGCCGTGTGTGACCTATGGTGACACAGCATTAAAAAAAGAAATCAAGCTGTTGGATTGAACACCAAAAAGTCAACGTGAAAGCTGTTCAGTGATGTAGTTGGTCAACCCCTGGAGGAGACCCAAGCCATCACCTTCCTTCTGAAATAGCATGTGGAGATTTTAGCTACACTTCTGGGGCTGCTGTGGGGACTCCCAAGGACATGGGTCCCAAAGGCAGGAAGAGACTGCTATTTCTCCTGACTCCTGAAAAGTTTACTTTAACCAAAGGAAGAAGGTATTGGGTGGATTTCTTTTTGTCTTCCTCAATATTAGCTACAAATTCTATATAGTAGATGATATTCACATATTGGGTTTTTGTTTTGAGATATAATCTTGCTGTGTTATAGAGGCTGGTCTTGAACTCCTGAGCTCAAGTGATCCTCCTGCCTCAGCCTCCTGAGTAGCTGGAACCCCAGCTCCGCAGTGCTGTGTCCAGCTCAAAGATTCAGATTAGTGCTGAGACTACAATGTTGTCTGTCTTTTCTTATTGATTTTTTTTAAATAAATGACAGCAGAATGCTTTACAATCCTTATTACACATATACAGCACAATTGCTCATATCTCTGGTTGCATATAAAGTATGTTGACACCAATTCATGTTTTTATACATGGACTTTGTATTAGCAAGGATGGTGGAATGTGCTGTCTGCCTTTTGAGCAGTTTATTCTAACATAAGTTCAACAGACTGTGACACCATCAGGATGTAGGTGAAACTGTCACTATCTATGAAGACAGAAAGTGCGAGTGTCTGCATCTGTATCTTGTGTGACCTGGACAGTATTTACCCTAGGGACAAGTTAAGATCATTAAAGAAAAAAACAGCCACAATTGTCTTCCACATAGAGTTGAAAATCCTGGGCTGCGCCAAGGAATCAAGCACGTGTTTGGAAGTAGCCAGGCAAGGTGAACTTGGCATCTGCAGAAGGGTGTGCCACCGAACACACCTGGCAGGAAACTTGCATGCCAGCCTCATGCGCTCTTGGGCAGAGGGCCCACCTGTGTTCACCCCAACACAGCACTACCCCCATTCTGATAGAAGGGGCTCAGGCTTACCCCCCATGCAACTGGCTGATTTTGACAATGGGGAGGGCAAATGCAAAAGCTATTGTTAAACTGCCCATGACTGGACCTTACACCCCAATGAAGGCTGAATCTTGTGTTCTGAAGGTAGACCCCTGACTTTATATTTCACACAAGCCCTACATTTTTGTCTTTTTAGACCTATTGGTCTTCTTTTCACTTTGGCTCTTGCACCCATTCTCAATGCCAGGCACCCAAGACATATTGTTTTGATGTTGAAATGGCCCATGGTTAAGGGTTCTTTCCTTCTGAGCAGTTTGGATAGCCTTTGTGGCGATCAGGAGCACCTGGTGAGGGCCTTTCCATCTCCAGTGAAGCTTGTCTCCTTCACAGGTCTTGACTAAAACCCAGTACCAGGCTGGATGTGAATTGTGAACTCCAGAGCAGGTGTCAGGGCAGCAGCTCATCATGGTCAAACCAGCCAACAAACCAAAAAATAAATCAAGTGCACCTGTGCAGGAGGTGAGGCACACCTGTAGGTCTCAAGTTGACTCAGAAGACACTTGTGACTCAAACAGAGATTTCTGTGTTATTTATGAGGCATTTCTATGTAAAAACCCATCCAGTGTACCCTCCCAGTTTCACTTACTTTGGAAATGACTGACCCAAATGTGCATCTCAAGAAACAATAAAAGGATGATTGTCTCATCTGTTAAATGCCCACGTATGGCTGAGTTTTGGTCATACTCTCCTGCCAGGTGGCTAAAACCAAGATATCCATTATAACAAAAAGAAGGAGAGTCACAACTTAAATGAGAAAAGAAAAATCAACTGATACCAAAATGGACCTTTTCCCTCTCTACAGTTAGAGCCAGCAGGGGTTTATAAGGGATCAATGTCGGGAGTCTATGAGAAGCTTTTGGCTCCTTGAGCTTTTCCTTGACCAGTTGTGCCACCTGCCAGGGTGGGTTAGGGTCTTGCTGACCACAGGTGGTTTCTTATGGTAGCAGGAACAGGGCTGTTTCCTTCTCCAGTGACATTTCTTTCTGCAGCATGTGCACTGGTTGGCTCCCTGTTTTCTAGGGTCCTTTTAGTCCCTGTGATTGGGCAGTCAGGTGACTCACAGGAGTGGTAGGGAACTTAAAGGATCCAATTGTTCCCTGAATCTTGCCTGACCTGAGAGGCCAAGGAACAACATATTGCTTTTCTGTCTTTAAATTTGGACTCCATGTTTTTGCTTCAAACATCTATAGTCGGGGAGTTCCACCAGTCTTGAAGTAGGAGCACTGGTGTTAACCTCCGTGTCTATAATGTTATAGTGACCCCTTCCGTTTAAGTGAGGTCACTGTTTGTGCTGGAATTCAGTTTTATATTCTGTCTATTGGTTCTGTAGTGATGGCTTATTGTCTCAACCTAACTCAGGTTGGTTTATTAGTAGTAGTGCTTCTTCCAAACACCAAGAAGTGACAGTTTCAAAATTGTACAAGGAAATTACAAAATAAAGTAAACATGAGCTAAAATGAATTCAGTTTGTATAAGAACTTGAACCAAAGGCATATTTTTTTATCCCAAACTTTACTTAGATATATTGAATCCCTGTTTATTTTGAGATCACAGTCAACTTTACAACAACAACAAAAAATCTCTTTTGAACATTTTAAGGGTGCTTCATTCTGGCCTGTGTCGGAACCATCCTAACATGGAGTCGGGTGAGAGGCAGAGACTGACCTCAGATTAGCTGGGGCTCTTGATTGATTCTGAAGTTGATCTTTGCCTTTTACTTAAATATCATTTTATAAAATTCTGTCACTTCCTGAATCTATCTGAATATCAGTGAACATAATACAATCTTATATCTGAAACAGGAATCAATCTGAAAGACTAAGATGGCTCTCAACATACACAAATCAGACTCTCCTTGTTACCTCCAAAAATGCATTTAAATCATCATCCTAGTATAAAAAGTTAACACAAAATTTTATATGTATATATTCATACGAATAAAACTTATGTAACATGAAATCATACATATAACATATATCCATATATATACACACATACATACATATATCTATATATTTATATCTATATCTATCTATCTATTTATATAGATATCTATCTCTCTCTATATATAGATATCTATCTATCTATCTATCTATCTATCTATATATATATATATATAGATAGATAGATAGATAGATAGATAGATCTTAGATTACCTTTATCCAGTTACAAAATATTAAATGACATAATTACCAACCAAATTGATTGTCTCTGTATAAATCTGAAGGTGACAACTGCTACAAACAATTTCATTTTGGAGAACTCCAACTTGGTACAAATGTTCTAAGCTCAACATTTTAAATGTCTTGTACACTTGAGCACCATGAGTACATCTAATATACAGAGAAGCCAGTAATGATTCGGGTCACAGTTAGACAGATGCCCTTATTAAGTTTATTAACGAAGTTTAAATTCTCTCTCTTTTGTGTGAGTATGCATGTGTTATGTGTGTGTGTGTGTGTGTGTGTGTATAGAAATTAATTTTTTATATATTTTTTAAAATAAATAATAAAACATGAGACATCCATATAGAGTCTCCCAGAAGGAGAGAATACACGGAGAATGGCTACAAGAATATTCTAGAAAATAATGACTAAAAGCTTTGTAAATTAGGCAAAAGATTAATGGATCCCAAATTAGACCAATCAATGAAATCCATAGCCAAAACATCATAACTGAACTTCTGATAACAAAAGCAGAGATAATTTTTAAAAAAATCTTGAAATAAGACAAAGAGAAATGAACACCCTTGAAATTACAGTGGATTTCTTCTCAGAAATCAAGGATGTGGAAGGAAATGTGCACAACAGTTTTCAACCTCTGAAAGAAAATAACTCATTTTTTATATATACCTTTATTTTGTTTTACTTATCTTTGTGTGGTGCTGAGGATTTAACCCAGGGCCTCACATGTGACAGGCAAGTGCTCTACCCTCAGCCCCAGCCCCAGCCCAATAATTCCTTTTTTTAAATTTTTAAGTTGTCAACAAGTCTTATTTATTTATTTATTCATTCTTTCTTTCATACATTCATTCATTCATTCATTCATTTTTTCCTATGATAAAAGAAGGAACGTTGGAGTATTCAAAAACAAAAAGGAACAATAGAAGATCGATATTTATATTTACTTAGATAAAACAGACTATCTTCATGAGTTTATGTATAACATTTTAGGATTTTTAAAAACCACCATTAACAATGATATTTAAAAGTGTACAAGGGTAAGACAGATGTTTAGGTTTCCTCACTTCAATTACGTTAGTAAAATATGGATACTGGGAGACTGTGACCAGTCACGTATTTTATAATGTGACCCTCAGAGCTAACTCTGTGAAAATGATACAAACAGAAAAATTCTTAAAGTGTAAATGCTCCTAAAACATGGAAAAGCTTTGTCTAAGTTTTGTTTGGTTGGTTGGTTCTGGGGATTGAACCCAGGAGCACTCAATCACTGAGCCCCATCCCTAGCCCTATTTTTGTGTTTTATTTAGAGACAAGGTCTCACTGAGTTGCTTAGGGCCTTGCTTTTGTAGAGGCTGTGTTTGAAATCGGAAGCCTCCTGCCTCAGCCTCCCACAGGAAGTCAAGTAAAAAGATGTAAAGGACACATATCCATCTTTACAGGAGAAACGTTTCACAACTAATGTATGTTGAAAATAAAAAGATGAAAAAATATTTTATATACTTTTTTTCAGTTGGAGACAGACAATATCTTTGTTTATTTGTTTATTTTTATGTGGTGCTGAAGATCAAACCCAGAGCATCACTCATAATGTAAGGCAACTGCTCTATCACTGAGCTACAACCCCAGCCCCAAAATATATTTTTTTAAGAAACTAAATTTAAGGTTTTCTATTAAAACTTAAAGCCTGGCATGGTGGCCCACACTTATAATCCCAGCAGCTAGGAAGGATGAGGCAGGAAGATCACAAGTTCAAATACAGCCTCTGCAAAAGTGAGGCACTAAGCAACTCAGTGAGACCCTGTCTCTAAATAAAACACAAAAATAGGGCTGGGGAGGGAGCTCAGTGGTCAAGTGCCCCTGGGTTCAAACCCCAGCACCCAACAACCAAACAAACAAAACTTAGACAAGGCTGACACAATTCTCAGATGTACACATAAGAGTTGTTTATTTAAACACCTATGAAGTAATTATTAAAGACTTTAGGGCTGGGGCTCAGTGATAGAGCACTTGCCTCGAATGTGTGAGGCAGTGGGTTCAATTCTTAGCAACACATATAAATAAATAAATGAATAAATAAATAAATAAATAAGTCCATCAACAACTAAAAAATAAACTTAAAAAAAATTTAAAAAGACTTTAAAAGCAGCATCGAAACTAATCCCTTTCAGATGTAGTTTCCATAAGTAATGAAACCTTACTGACACAAGAAATTATCTTGACAGATAAAAGCAGATCAATATTTTAAAGAGCCCTTGTTTCTAAACATAGAGAATCAGCATATTAAAGGTTATAATCTTACTTAAAAAAAAAACCTGAGTAACTTTGTGCTTAATCACATACACGAACCTTTTGAGATTTACCGTCCACAAACCTCTTGCAACTTACGTAGACATTCTACATCTTGTTCACATACCTAGTTTTGTCCTCTCTTTCATCTTGGAATTCATCCTGAGAAGATCACTTTATCATTCAGAAATGGGATCTCTCTGCTCTCATTCTGCAGGTTGACTTTAATTCTTTTGGAAAAAAATACCAAGAATTGTAGAGCTGGTCACATGGCCACTCCTTTCCTAGGCTTCTGAGGAACCTCCATGGTGATTTCCGTAATGGTCGAAGCGATTTCAAATCCCATCAGCAGTGGGTAATTCATTCCCCCTGCACCTTTGCCAGGTATTTGTTATCACTTATATTCTTGATTCCTCCTAACAGGGATGAGATGGAATCTCAATGTAATTTTGACTTGCATTTTCCTGACTGCTAAACTCTTGAATATCTTTTCATGTATTGCAGATGGTTTGAATTTCTTCTTTTTGAGAAACGTCCAGTTAGTCCATTGGCCCCATTGATGGGTTGGATTTTTTTCTGGATCCTTGGACTCTGGATTTTGACCTTCTGTTGGAAGAGTAACTTGCAAAGGATTCTACTTCTTTTGGTAGGTTTCCTGTGCTCCCCAGAAGGTTTTTAACGAGAGCCATCATCCCATTGATGAAGACGTCATATTTTTTTTTTTGAATGTTAGAAGTCTTCCTGGGGAAGTCATTGCCCGTACCGACATGATGGAGTGTTGGCCTTATGCTTTCAAAGTGTCCTGGTCTGATTTCTGGATCTTTGATCCACTTGGAGTTGACTTTTATGCAAAGTGACAGAAGGGGACCAGTTGCCAGTGGAATCTAATTTTCTGTCCTTTTTCTCCAAGCTGTGGTTTGGGAACCTTTGTCCATCACTGAGGACTGTATTTGTCCCTGAGTCTTCTACTCTAGGACTTTGGTCCCTGTCAGCTCCTAGGCCAGTCACATGTTTTTGTGGTTGCTCTGTGGTGCAGTTTGAAACCCATGTTTTGAGGCTGTCTGCATTGCTCTTTCTGCTGAGAACTGCTTGGGCTCTTTTGGGGTCTTTTATTTTTCCATACAAATTCTAGGATCGCTTTGTACTAGTCCTGTGAGTGAGAACACTGGGTATAACTGTTGATTCTTAAATTGACTTTTCAATTTCACTCACATCTTAAAAAACTCAGCTGAGAGTGTGCAAATCCTGGACACAGAACTCACACTACTTCAAGGGGGAGACCTGGGAGGAGGGTGTCCCCATGCACTGCAGGGAGAGGACCCTCAGAGCCACTGGGAGGTGCCAGGAATCTCCCCCTCCACAGTAGTGAACCACACACCATTTCACCCTAAGACCAAATAAGGGACATTGGTCCTGGGTCAGTGGGACATGTCTGGTCAGTGTCATTGCTCCTCCAGATATCAGATATCTCCAGGGAAGGTAGAGAAAAATTTTGGTCACTGATCTCCCCAGGTGGCTCTCACCCAGCAGAGCATAAAGTGAAGCTGAGAGACAGGTGGAATGTGCCACCAGGGACTCCATCTTCACCTCTCCTCAGTGGCCTCTTGTCACCTTTCTGCGGGCCCTGAAATTGCAGGCCCGCAGAGAGATGAACTAAACATGTCCTTTACTTAAAGCCGAGTAACTTCTTCTCAGGTCACCTGGTCCCCTCCGTGTCTGTCTGGGTAAGTGCTGTTGTGCTCTGTAAATGCACAAGGAGTGGGGAGGGGGTTTCTAGGAAGTGACTGGGAGGGGACAAATTGAGTCCACCAAACTTGGATGGCCCCAGGATAGCCACCCTGCAGTAACATGCATCCACAATCAGAGGACTGTTTTCTTTAGAATACAAATAGAATGTTTGTTCTCAGTATATTTAATTTTTGGGAGGGATACCAGGGATTGAACACAGGGTCCGTCAGCCCCTGAGCCCTGTCCCTAGCCCTTTTTGTATTTTATTTAGAGGCAGGGTCTCCCTGAGTTGCTCAGGGCCTCGTGTTGCGGAGGATGGCTTTGAACTCATGATCCTCCTGCCTCAGCCTCAGAAGCCACTGGAATTACAGAGGTGTCCCACCATCTTGCCTGGATGGTATATTTAAATTTGATAACTCAGAAGTAATTCATTACTTTTTAACCCTAAGAAATAATTTCTCATTATTTTCTGAATTAAAACACTTTGCTTGACTTGCACTCCTATGTTACCAAGGATTATGTTATCTAAGGATTTTAAACATAAACCTTATTTAGGCAGGTCATCAGGAAAGTGATAAGTCTTGGTTTCAGATTTTAAAAACATACTCAGCTTTTCTTCTCTCATCTTCAGAACCCAAACAGAATGGTTCTGTGACTTCTATAGCTCAAAAATTGTGAAATATTATCTCAGATTCTTTAGAAGGAAATAGCACTGTTTGTTCAAAACCCCATCTCAGCTGGGTGTGGTGGTGCAGGCCGGGTATCCCAGCAGCTTGGGAGGCTGAGGTAGGAGGATGGCAAGTTGGAGGCCAGCCTCATCAACTTAGTGAGGCTCTAAGCAACTCAGTGAGACCCTGTCTCTAAATAAAATATAAAAAGGTCTGGGGACATTGGTACTGGGTCAGTGGGACCTGGCTGGTAAGTTGTCATTGCTCCTCCAGATATCAGATATCTCCAGGGAAGGCAGAGAAAAGTCTGGGGACAGGGCTCAGGGGTTAAGCGTCCCTGGGTTCAATCCCTGGTGCAAACACACACACACAAAAAAAATTCTCACCAAGGGCAGAGGGCAACCTGGCAGGCTTATATCCCTGAAAAGCAGCTACCCCTATTTTTACCCCAGTTCATCAGGAATAGCCACCATCCGTGGACCCAAGCCCTCTCCAGGGTTTTGCTCCCCCTATTCCTGGGATTCCCTTATTCCAGAACAGGTCTGCACACAGCCCTGACATCTGCATGGCAATGGCCCTGCCCTCTCTGGTGAACCCACCATTTCTCCCCAGTGCTCTTCCTAGTTTTCCTCCTTGAATTGCACCAAAAGGTAGAGCTTGGAGCCCACAGTCCCAAAGCCTCCTGCTCCTTTACCCTGTTCCGGGCATCTTCTCATTTGACGAGAGGGAGCCATGCATTCACGAACCAACCAGGACCTGTCTTGCTTCCTGCATCCCTTCTGTCCATTTTATTTTGCAAAACTTTCCCCATTGTACTCACCAATAGGATTCTAGGCTTATGGTAACTGCTACCTCACGTATGTGTTTTATTGGTCCTTTTTAGTTACACAGGACAGCAGATTCTGTTGTGATATCTTCATCCAAGTATGGCATATAACTTATTCTAATTAGTACCCTAGTCCTGTGGACATACACAGTGGTGAGACTTGAGGGGGAATCAGGGACACTTACCAGGGATGAATGTCAGGGGCACACAACCCCTGAGCCCCATCCCCAGCCCTATTTTGTATTTTATTTAGAGACAGAGTCTCACTGAGTTGCTCAGGGCTTCACTTTTGTGGAGGCTAGCTTTGAACTCACAATCCTCCTATCTCAGCCTCCTGAGCCACTGGGATTTCAGATGCACTGTGGTGTATTCACATATGTACAGGAGAGTTCTGTCACATCCATTCCACTGCCTGTTGTCCATTTTTGGCTTAGTATCCAGCAGGTGACGAGACTGAGGTTGATGGTGACAGTGAGTTAGCTAATAATGACCAAGTGAAATACTATTTATTTCATTGAAATATATTTTATTGATATTAGCAGCCCCTCCCTAAGGTCAGAAGCACCCGAACCTGCACTGGGTTCTGCTGAGGGGTGTCCTCCTTCCAAGCCTCTCTCCATCTCTCTCCTCACCACCACGTCATGGTCCCTGATCTGAACAGGACCTTTTGATTACATCATGCGTCAGAGGATGGCTGTGATTTGGGGAACTACACACCTGTGCAACATCTAGAGTGACTGTGTCCTTGATGCAGGTAATTAAAGGTGTCCCAAAGATGTAATGCGTCTTTGGAGGATGTCCCGGACTTTGCCTTCAGATTTAGCAAGTGAATGCTCAGATTTCTCTTGGATACTTTTTAAAATATTTTTTGTAGTTGTGGACAGACAGAGGCCTTTACTTTATGTGGTGCTGAGGATCAAACCCAGGGCCTCCCATGTGCAAGGTGAGCGCTCTGCAACTGAGCCCCACCTGGCCCCCTCTTTGTATTGGATTTCTCCACATATGTTTAGTTTTTCCTTATCTGCCCACCTAATCTGTCACTCCTCTTCCCCACCATGGCCTCTCTCAATCTGAGCTGATTCAGAAATCCGTGTCACTTTCCCTGGGCTCCATGTCCTTACAGACAGAATTTCAGGACTCTTGAGAGTAGCTGGCTTGCCCTTGTGTGTAAATGCAGATAGTTTTGCATGTAAACATTGGCCACCCAGGCACTGGGTCAGCATTGGCACTGCCAAGACAGACCTTACTTGGGGAGCGTCCCCAGCTCCTCCTGCTGAGGGGAGAGAGCCTCTGTCCTGTCTCCTGGTCTCCAGGACAGGCTGGGTGGGCAGGTGTGTCAGGAGGCGGGGCTGAGAGAGGTCACACCCAGAACGTGGCTCTTGGCTTCTTTCTCTGAAGTGCTTGTAGCCACCAAAATTCCTTTCAAAAAATAACATATCACAGACATACCTATATTCCATCCTTTATAAGACATAGAGTATAATATTTAAGAAAATCTAAATTATGTGTGTGTGTGTGTGTGTGTCTATGCACACACACACACACACACACACACACACACACACATTAGTACCAGGACTTCAACCCAGGGGGACTTAACCACTGAGCCACATCCCAGCCCGTGTTGGTATTTTCTTTAGAGACAGGGCCTTGCTGAGTTGCTTAGAGCCTTGCTAAGTTTCTGAGGCTGGCCTCCAACTTGCCATCCTCCTGTCTCAGCCTACTGAGCCACTGGGATAACAGGCATGCATCACTGTGTCTGCCTTGTATGTATATTTCAGTGATACAGTTGTGAGTGATCTAAAAGGGGGACATGGGCTGGGGATGTGGCTCAGTGCTATCTGGGTTCCAACCCCAGCACACGTGCATGCACACACACACACACACACACACACACACACACACGAAAAAGAAAAGACCAACAAAATGGAGACCACTAGATGGCCAGAAAGATCTCTCCTGACACTACATGAAAGACACATGGTGACTGTCAATGCACTACATTGTGACCCTTTTCTGATCTGTGCCCTGGGGGTCAGGGATTAACTCACAGAACAGCTCCATCCAGATGTATTCTGTAAGGACATCCTCACCAAATTTTCTAATATAGTTTCTATACGTTACCTTTTAAGTGTGAGGAAATACCTTTGCTTCTGCAAGGAGAGGTGACAATTTAGAGTCCCATGGAGTCCCATCCTTCAAGGACAGTTTGGACACTTGTCCTTTTATTAAGCTGTTAAAATGGAAAGACCCTGAATCTATGTAAAGTAGGTTTCTTTTTACCATCCCAGTTCCACGTGCTGAAATAGAAAGAAAAATTGAAATTTCTGCTTATATTTGGTAGACTCCACTCTCTAGGGAATTATCCTGGCATGATAATTATGAATGACTAATATGTGTAGCTACCTTGGAGCATTCAAAGGAAACACCTGAACACCCATCAGAGTTCTCTCTACAGAGATTGCCAAAGTACTCTCTTTTGGTAATATTTTATTCTCTATGTATTAAGATGGGAGACAGCTGAGCGATTTTTACAAAGAAATACATGGCCAGGTGCAGTGGTCTACACCTGTCATCCCAGCAGCTTGGGAGGCTGAGGCAGGAGGATCCCAAGTTGGAGGCCAGCCTCAGCAACTTAGTGAGGTCCTAAGCAACTCAGGGAGACCCTGTCTCTAAATAAATATTAAAAGGCCTGGGGATGGGGCTCAGTTGTTAAGCACCGCTGGGTTCAATCCCTGGTACCCCCCCCAAAAAAAAAACCCACTGTAATCAAGACAGCACTGATGTACCCTAACCTATGCAAGTCTGATCTATATAGACTCTGATCAAGGGGCCTCCTTTCCACTGGTCTGCAATTCTTCTCATGCAAATCCACCAGAACTTGTAGAGCATGAACTACACAGTTGTGCAGATAAAAATCCACCTTTCCTTGAGGCGAGCGCTCTTGTTCTGACTGATGAAGGTCGCTGTCCTTTTCATGAGGAATCACCCTTCCATTTCTCCACAAACCCTGACATACTCCTTCCCCCCCCCCATAAGATGAGCAAAGGCGGCCTCTACAGAATTCCTGCCCTGAGTAATGCCTTTCTGTCTGAAATTGGCATGGGATCTTGGCCAACACCGTCCTCCTCCTCTTCCATGTTTTCTTGTTCCTCCTTGGACACAGGCCCAAGCCCACGGACCTGCCCATTGCTCTCCTGGCCCTGACCCACCTGCTGTTGCTGATTGTCATGGGCTTCATAGCTACAGACGTATTTATGTCTCTCTGGAGATTCTGGGATGACATCACCTGTAAAGCCGTCATCTACCTGCACAGGCTGATGAGGGGCTTCTCCATCTGCACCTCCTGCATGCTGAGTGTCTTGCAGGCCATCACCCTAAGCCCCAGGGGCTCCCCCTTGGCAAAGTTCAAACCCAGGTCCCCGCAGGACAGCCTGAGACCCCTCCTTTTCCTGTGTGTCTTGTACATGTCCGTTAGCAGCCACCACTTAGTCTCCAACGTCGCCACCCCCAATTGGACCTCAGGGTATCTGATGTACGCCACCGAATCCTATTCCATTTGGCCCATCAGTTACTGGATCCGGCAGATGGTGTCCACCCTTTTTACCTTCCGGGAAGTCTTCCTCATGGGGCTCATGGCCCTCTCCAGTGGGTACATGGTGGCCCTCCTGTGCAGGCATAAGAGGCAGTGCCAGCACCTCCACAGCACCAGCCTGTCACCAAGAGCCTCCCCAGAACTGAGGGCCACCAGGACCATCCTGCTGCTCATGGGACTCTTCATGCTCATGTCTGTGTTGGACTGCATCATCTCCTCTTCGAGAATTATATGGAACAATGACCAAATTCTTTATTGCACCTAGATCTTTGTGGCTCATACCTATGCCACAAACAGTCCTTTGGTGTTCATCTGCACTGAAAAACGCATAATTAATTTTTTCAAGTCCCTATAGGGACGTACTTAAATGCTTAATTATTCAGGCAGGAATACATTCTGGTAAGATCAGCTAATGCCACTGGCTGCAGAACAGTTCATCAGAACATGTATGTATATGCACATATTATGTGTATATATACACCATATAGAACATATGTGATGTGTATGTGTATATATCTATATGTAAATAGCAGTTCACACACACACACACACACACACACACACAAAAACACACACACACTCACATACATAAATATATACCCACACACATATATATACATGCTCTTTTTGAGGAGGGATACTGGAGATTGAACTCAGAGGCACTCAACCACTGAGCCTCATCTGTAGTCTTATTCTATATTTTATTTAGAGACAGGGTCTCAGTGAGTTCCTTAGGGCCTCACTAGGTTGCTGAGGCTGGCCTGAAACTTGCAATCCTCCTGCCTCAGCCTCCCAAGCTGCTGGATGACAGTCGTGCCCCTCCCCAATGCCCTTTCTAGACATTGTGTTTTGGTAAAATTCTGATATGGAATGTGCTGAATGCATTCTGCTGATTTATCTCAATACATATAGATGACATAGACATCATGAGTAATGGAACCACATACTGTCACCTGTCACACAAACATTTGCATTTCTGAAAGGGTCTTCAAGGGAAAACGGTGAGTTGGATCTCAACTGGGCACAGCCTGGTTTAGAACAGTGTGATACTTGGGTCTGGAATGCCTGGTGCCCAGGTGTTGAAGGACTCATGTCCAGCCTGTGGCACTGTGGGGAGGAGTACTGAGGACCATTGCCAAGCAGGAATGACGCATTGAAATTTCCTTGCCAGCGTACCCCATGTTAAATGGACTTGCCTTGGAAATTTGCTGTGACATTGCATGTGTGTTTGAGAAAGGTGACTCTGCTCAAGGACGAGGGTGGATCCAGGTTTAGGGTGTATCCTGCAGGTTTTAGGAAGTATCCCGGTTTAGGATAATTTGGGTTTAGGGCATTCCCGGTTTAGGACAATCTGGATTTAAGGAGTTCCAGGTTTAAGGTTAATGCTGCTGGGAATAGGGCATATCCTGCTGCCTGAGTTCCCGTTGAGTTCTCGTGGAAAGGAGAAAGTATTTGGGATGTGAATTGTGTGGCAGAACTTGGATTTCCCCAGAACGTGTGTAGAGGCTGGTGTGAGTTCGGGAATAAAGAATTGCTGTTTGAATCTACAAAGCTGTGAGTGGCTCGTGACCTTGTGCCCAGCCAAGAATGCAGCATTTGGTGGTCTGTACGCGGAATGTCTGAAACTTGGAGGTAAGTGAAATTGCTCGCCCCTGAGGGAAGGTGAGAGAATGGGTGACCATTTCAAAAAACAATGTGTTCTTGTTTTGATTTATTTCATTTTTGTTTCAAGCTGCCTATCCCTAGAAATTTCTCAGGCAAACTGGGAAAAATGGTTGGCTCAAGGTTTGAAGTTTGTCTTCCCTGAGGAAGAGAAATTTGATACAACGATTTTTTATTCAGTTTTTGTTTCATTCAGTTTCGGTTTTGTTTTGTGTTATCTTATTGGGTTGTGTTATCTTTATGGTAGATTAGAAATTAGTAAAAAACAAACCGAAAAGGTGTTAAGTAAATTGTTGGAGGTTCAGACCATGGAGAAAGACATTTTAGATCAGCAAAAGAGAAGGTCTCTCGAGCTAGTCAGACAGAGGAAGAAAATTTAAAGGAAAGGGGGTTATTAGGAAAAAGGCCACAACAGGAGGCTGTTACTAACTCCGTTTTATTACCAGAGGGTGTAATTCAACCAACAGCCCCACCGATGGAGACAGCTGAGTGGCCCTCAAACCCCGTAGTTGATAAGTGGGATCCTGAGACAGGACCTCAAAGATTAGCATGCCCTGTACTTGAACAAGTACAAGGGCAGCAAATTCACCGTGCTTTAGATTTTAAAACAGTGAAGCAGTTAAAGGAGGCTGTAACAACCTGTGGTCCCCAAGCTCCCTTCACGGTAAGCATGGTCGAGTCCATTACTAACTTGGACATGACGCCAGCAGATTGGGCTAGCATGTGTAAATCTGTGCTAAATGGAGGACAATATTTGTTATGGAAGGTTGCCAATGAGGAATTTTGCACGGAGACAGCTAGGCGAAATGCAGCAGCCAGTTACCCTCACAGAAATTTAGATATGTTGTTAGGAAAAGGACCTTATGAGGGTCAACGGCAACAAATTGAATATGATCCTGCTATATATGCACAAATTGCTGCAGACGCAGTTAGGGCATGGAAGACTTTACAAGGACATGGAGATTTACAACGTCAGCTATCTAAGGTAATACAGAGAGCTAATGAACCTTACGCTGACTTTGTAGATAGGCTTATTCAAACAGCTGCCAAAATTTTGGGGGATACAGAACAAGCAATGCCATTAATAAAACAACTGGCTTATGACCAAGCAAATAGTTGCTGCAGAGAGGTTATTAGACCATGGACACATGAAGATTTAAACACATATATTAAATTATATAGAGATATTAATGAACAAGGGCAAGTCTTGGCAGCTGCAGTACAACAGGCTTTAGATGCCAGGCCAAAAACATGCTACAATTGTGAACAAACAGGACATTTTAAAAGGAGTTGCCCCATAGGAGGAGGGTTTAACAAAGCTAGGTATCAAAGGAATAGAATACCAGGTATTTGCCCACGATGCCATAGAGGGAGACATTGGGCTAATGAATGCCGTTCTCAAACCACCATAGAAGGTACTCCCTTATCAAAAAATGGACAAGGACCAGGTATTTACCCATGATATCATGGAGAAAGGCATCAGGCTCCATTGCCAAAAAACGGACTGGGGGGCCCAATGCTCCAGGACCCACAACCACAAATATACGGGCAGTGGAGGAACCCAGCAATACCATCAGGGTGGTGCCCAAGACACATGGTCCATTAAATCCTTCATCAGACAAACCCGAGGGAGTGCAGGGTTGGACATCTGCACCTCTGCCAGAGCAGTACTAACTCCAGAGATGGGAGTTCAAATCATTCCTACAGGAGTAAAAGGACCTCTTCCCCAAGGAACAGTAGGCTTATTATTGGGACGTAGTTAATCTACATTAAAAGGACTTATGATAAGTCCTGGGGTAATCGATCCCGATTATGTAGGTGAAATAAAAATTATTCAAATTGATGAGTTAGCTAATGAGTTAAATACTTGGGCAATAATCATGTGTAAATCTAATGTTTCATTTAATAATAATTTACCATCTAATCCTTTGTTGTCTTTTTGGTCTAAGCATCCTGTAGTTTTTCCTAAAATGACAATGAAAACACCTATCATGAATGCTCCAAATATATTCACTGATGGGTCTAATAATGGTACAGCAGCAGTAGTTACCACTGATCAAACTTTTACATTTTTAGTACCCAAACAATCAGCTCAAAAGGTAGAGCTTAATGCAGTTTTACAAGCTTTTGTGATGCTCAAAGATTCTGTATTTAATTTATTTTCTGATAGTCAATATATAGTTAATGCTATTATATCCCTTGAAGATGCTGGTAGGATTTCCCCTTCCTCTACCGTTTTCTCTTTGTTTTCCACTATACAAAGTCTAATCTGGGACAGAAAAGATCCATTCTTTATAGGACATATTAGGGCACATACAGGATTGCCTGGAGCCCTTAGTTTGGGCAATGATTTAGCAGATAAAACTACACATGACAAACATATTTTCTCTACACTAGAAGAAGCTACAAATTTTCATAAAAGGTTTCATGTTATGCTAATACTTTACAAAAGCATTTTAAAATAACTAAGGAACAAGCCAGACATATAATAAAACAGTGTCAAAATTGTGTGACCTTTTTACCACAAGTTAATCTTGGAGCCAATCCTAGAAGACTGATACCTAACCATATTTGGCAGATGGACATCACACACTTGCCAGAATTTGGAAAATTAAAATATTTACATGTTACAGTTGATACTTCTTCCAGATTTTTGATGGGCTCCCTTCATGCCAGAGAAAAATCTAAAGATGTTATAGCTCATTGCTTACAAAATTGTGCCACTGTGGGCGTTCCTAAACAGTTAAAAACAGATAATGGTCCTGGTTATACTTCTACCTCTTTTAAACAATTTTGCACATCATTTGGTATTACTCATATAACAGGAATCCCATACAATCCACAGGGATAAGGCATAGTTTAAAGAGCTCATCAAACTATTAAAACGTACTTATTAAAGAGGGAATTGGAAAGGGCTATATATCCCCCAAAGATAAACTTAAAATAACCCTTTTTACTCTAAACTTTCTAAATTTGGATTCATCAGGACTTAGTGCTGTGGAAAGACATATGTATCCAAAAAATGTACATAAGCCTATGGTACTTTGGAAAGATATTCTAACAGGTAATGGAAAGGTCCTGACCCAGTGATTGTCTGGAGTCAGGGCTCCATTTGTGTTTTGCCACAGGGAGAACAGCAGCCAATTTGGATTCCAGAGATATTAACTAAAGCAATTTCTACAGAAAAAGAAGGTGATTTGACTCAAATCCATAACAGCTGATATCCAGAGCTCCAGCTTGGCTATTCTTACATCTGCGACAGTGATTAACGAGGGTGCTTTTTTCAATATCTATTTTATTATTGCATTTTTTCCACATCATAAAGTTCTATTTTATTTTTGAGCTCATATAAACCTAGGTTAATGTTTTTATAATCAGTTTTATTTTTTGACTGTGGAGTTTTTAAACATTGCAATGGAGATTTCACCTAGGTAAAGCTACAAGGCCTTTATTGTCTTATGTGTTGTATGTTATGTGTGCACACTTCTGTTTTGTGTTGTGTGTCTGCATGTGCGTATGTCCATATTTCGTATATGAGGAGCACTCATGAAAAAATGGATCCAAATTTTTTTTATTCACGTGATTTAAATGGTTTAATTTAATTTAGGTAAACAGCTGTTAAGGATTGTTTTTAAAGGTGGTTAACAGATCTGTTTGCTTACTAATTTAAATTAGGTAAACAGCTGTTAAGGATTGTTTTTAAAAGTGGTTAACAGATCTGTTTGTTTACTTTCACCTTTACTTTTTATTATATTTAATAATTCTGTTCAGGATAATGTCTCTTTAGCATCTTTGCCAGAATTCCCATCTCCATCCCAGTGCCAGTGAAGACTAAGATAAAACCAAACTACAGCTTCTATGATAGCTATCACAGTAAACTGTATAAACTAATGCATCAATGAATATAACTCAACAAGTAATGCTCAATCAAGGACTCAATTTACTTTGGGAGGAAATGGACATATTGATAGACTCCTCCACTTTGAACTGCTTGCAGAACTTGCCTGGACTATATATCACTTGTATGCATTGTGAACTATCGTTTGGTGCAGCGAATTGTGGTCTGCTGGCATATCTTTGCTGATGGTGTCACCAGTGATGCAATTTCCTTGCCAGTGCACCCCATGTTAATTGTGGTAATGCTGGCATATCTTTGCTGATGGTGTCACCAGTGATGCAATTTTTCCAAAGGAGCCGTCAATTGGCTTGGTGTCGTGGCATTTCTGTATCCTCCTCCCTTCTACTAGTGATGGTCTAAAATTTGGGGGCCAACAGAGGTGAGGCAATGAACCTCACCACCCCACTGGTGCATAGGCCTATCCACAAGTATGGCTGAATGCTGGACCGGTAGTCAGTGACGGGTTGATCCGATTGCAGTGGTATCAACTTAAGACAGGAGGCTGATGCCTAGAGGTCCGTTTTCCCATGATGGGTAAGAACCATATGTTGAATTGGACAACCTAACAGGCACGATCCTTAAGTCACATTGCTTGTTGTTTAATTAATCAGAAGTGGGGAGATGCTGAGGGCCATTGCCAAGTAGGAATGACGCATCGAAATTTCCTTGCCAGTGTACCCCATGTTAAATGGACTTGCCTTGGAAATTTGCTGTGACATTGCATGTGTGTTTGAGAAAGGTGACTCTGCTCAAGGACGAGGGTGAATCCAGGTTTAGGGTGTATCCTGCAGGTTTTAGGAAGTATCCTGGTTTAGTTTAATTTGGGTTTAGGGTGTTCCCGGTTTAGGACAATCTGGATTTAAGGCAGTTCCAGGTTTAAGGTTATTGCTGCTGGGAATAGGGCGTATCCTGCTGCCTGAGTTCCCGTTGAGTTCTTGTGGAATGGAGAAAGTATTTGGGACATGAATTGTGTGGCAGAACTTGGATTTCCCCAGAACGTGTGTAGAGGCCGGTGTGAGTTCAGGAATAAAGAATTGCTGTTTGAATCTACAAAGCTGTGAGTGGCTCGTGATCTTGTGCCCAGCCAAGACTGCGGCAGAGGAGAGGAGACCTTTAGGATGTGAGGCCTATTGGGAGGAACATAGATCATTGAAGGCTTGTGCTTGAAGCAAATACTGGACCCTGGACCCTCCCTGTCTCCCTTCTGCTTTCTGGATACCATGAGGAAAGCAACCGTGTCCCACCCCATGCTCCCCACCATGATGGACATCGCAACCACAGACCCAAAGCAACAGGGCCAAGTGGCCATAGACTGCAACCTCTGTAATTGTGAACCAAAATAAAAGAATATTTCCTCCTTTTAAGTTGCTGATCTCTCTGGTATTTTTCACAGACATGAAAAATTAACCAAAAAGTTTCTGCCCAGTAGTGGTATACAGGAAGTGGTCCTTTCTGTGACTCTACCAGATGATGTGGTTCAAAAGCCCTTGCAATTGGTTTATGAAAGATATTTGGAAGAGTTTGGAAGAGCAGGCTAGGGAAAGTCTAGAATTCTACAGGCAGAGCTTCACGGGTGATCATTGTGTGAGCTCAAAACCAAACTGGCACTGATGGATGTGCGGACAGTAAAGACTGTGTTCATGAGGCCTCAGATAGGAGTGAGAGTTCTTCTGGGGATCAGGACGGGCCTGTTGAGAGCCACAGCCACAGGGGCCCCAGCAAACTTCCAGCTGCCTGCAAATTTCCAGCTGCCAGCTGATGATTGGCTCACAGCGGCCCCAGTAAACTTCTAGCTGCCAACTGATTAGCTCCTCTTCGATGATGCTGATAGGGATGTTTCCCCACCCTTTCAGACCACAGAGCTACTCATTGGGGGAATTTTTTGGCTCCACCCACATGACCCAGCTAATCGGCCTCAGGAGCTGGGGGAGGTTTAGAGGCTTGTGAGAAGCCGGTGGTAGCAGTTGGGCTCTGAGGGTTTTCCTGAGGAGCTGTGTGGTGCCCTGTGTTCTAAAAAATAAAGTTTGCTTCTTTTGACAAATGGCTCCTGAATTGTGCCCGGCCAGACTGGGGCACGGGCCCCCTGTCAAATTCTGGAAAAGAACATGTTCACATTTGGCTCACGCTCCCAAGACTGTGTGGGAGGCTGAGTTTAAAGGTGATGGGGTCATTAACTGGCAGAGGACATTTCTAGATAACACAAGCATTCAGGCTGTGGCCTGAGCACTGCTGGCTTCTTTATGCCAGATTCATGATGAGGATTGGAAGCCAAACAAAAAAGCAGATCATAAAGATATGGAAGCCTCCACTGTTTGGTCATAAAGGAAGCTCTTGTAAAGTCCTGTCAAGGAGGAGAGGGTCACTAATGAGATGTCACTATTTTAAAAGAAGCCGAGTACTTTGCACAAGGATGGTAAGAAAGATGCTTTGAGGGTCTATCAGAAATCAGCAAGAAGTCATCCCTGGCAGGCTCAGAGGTGTCAACTTTTCAAAGAAGACTCTCCTTGGAGAAGAAACTGCAGGTGCACTGTTCGTACAATGATGCTTAGTGTGCCCAACATCAGAGTCCTCACTAGTAGCGGAAGAGGTGGATGCAGCTGTGTGAGGGGAGCAGGGCTGCCGAGGGGGTCTCAGGAGGGCAGAGATGCCAGGGATGAGGGCTGCCTGCTAAGGGCTGCCTGCCCAGAGGCCTGTGTGCTGCACCCAGGAGGGTCATTGTAAAAAGACCCTTAAGCCCTTTGGAGATCACACGTGCCCTGGGCAGGGAGCTGAAGATCTAGTGTTTGCTCTGCTTTTGTTTTCTGAGCTTTGGAGGTCCTACCAGAAAACCTACATGTACCCATGTCCTTCTACAGTTTCAGGTCCTACGTGTTGGTCTTCGACCCATCTCAGTGTGATTCCAGGATGGCTTGGGAGAGAGCAGGTCGCTTTTCAGTCTACCATGTTAATCCAGTCTTTCTGGTACAATCACATTTGAGCTCTTCTTTTCCTGCTTGTATCCCTTTAATTTCCTTTTTGTGCCTAATTGCTCTGACTAGCATTTCAAGGACTGTGTGTTAAATAGGCGTGGTGAAGGTGGGCATCCGTGCCTTGCTCCTGCCTTAAGAAGAGATGCTTTCAGTTTTCTCCATTCACAATTGGCTTGTTTTTTCATACGCAGTCTTTAAATTATGAGAGATCTTCCTTCTATCCCTAAATTTTCTGACATGAATGGGTGCTGTACTTTGTTAAATGCTTTTTCTGCATTTATTGAGATAATCATGTGATGATTGTCTTTAAGTCTTTTGATGTGGCGAGTCACATTGATTGATTTCTGTATGTTGAGCCAACCTTACATCCCTGGGATGAACCCCACTTGATCATGGTGTGCTCTATCTTTCATGTGTTTTCGTATGCAGTTGGCCAATATTTTTTTAAGAATGTTTACATCTGTGTTCATGAAAGATATTGGTTGAAAGTTTCCTTTCCCTAAAGGGTCTTTGTCTGCTTTTGGCTTTAGGGTGATACTAGTTTCAGAATTCTCTGAAAATACTCCATGGTTTTTAAAATATTTTTATTATTGGTTGATGGACTTTTATTTTATTTACTTATTTACATGTGGTGCTGAGAATTACATTGGCATATGCTATCAGTGCTATCACCTGTTTTCTATGTTATTTAGTCTTATACAAATAAACAGAGAAGTAATCATGTTCCCTGTCTCCTCTTTATTAAGTATGCTCAGCTTTGCTTCTCTCATCTTCCTGAAAAAAATGGAATGCTCATTGATATCTGACTTTCTAAATATTGAAAAATTAAAAAGTGATTTTGTATAAACCTGAAAGTAACAGGGGTGACCTTATATTACCACAACCATGTGTTGTAATTTCTCATAAAATCTTCCTTGTCCTACATTTCGTCTCACAAATTAAAAATGAATGGTGCCTCTTCACATTGTGTGTTCTGCCCAGTAGCCAATTTCGAGTGAGAGGGCAGTGGTCCTGTGTCTCCTTCACATGAAAAGACAAGTGACCCTAATAGTGGTTTCTTTTTCCCTGCCCCCTAAAGATCTGGTAATATAATTTTCAATACTTGAGCAGGAAGAATATATGGTCCATTCATCTGGGCTCTTTTTTTTTTATTCATTTTAAAATTCTCCTTCCCATTTCCTTAAGAATCTTTGTGTCTGATTGGCATTTTGTTACAGAGAATATTTGGAAAAGTTGATCCTCATTCTATTCAGGTGCCTATGCTCACATTTATTTTTTAAGTTCATATTTGCATGCAAATGCAGTTACAGAACAAATGTGAACCTCTTTAAGCAAATTGAACTTGATTCATGTCATTATTGACCTCATCAGGGAAACAGATCCTCCTGCAGGTATGTTTGGGTTTCCCAGTAAGGACAGCTTAGTGTCTGTGATGAAGCTCCTTTGGAGTTTCTTGTTGCTGTTAGAAAAGTAACTTACCTTATACTGAACCTGAAGACATATTTCAAACTATTGTTATTGTGTAGTCGCAGCTGGGAACATTGAGCTTTACTGAAATCTTTACAATTTATGGGAACAATGGGTGATCATCAACCAGATGTTTCAGGAATAGCCATCACTCATTTACCCAAATATTCTACAGGCTTTTCTCATTCATATTCCTGTAGCTTGTACATTTCACAGTGGCTTTTCACATAGCATAGCACCTGGCTGGTAGTGGTTGTGCCCTCCCTGATGTGCAAGATGATTCTCCCTAGTGCTCTTCATAGTTTCCCAGCTAGAACTGTGATGCAAAGTACAGCTGGCTGCCCAATTTCCCCTCAGTCCCAAACTCACATGAAGCAGGACCAGCCCCCCTCCCAGAACTCAATTGTTAATCCTTAGTTAACATACAGTAGGTGATGGGATCAGGGGGGAGGCTTAAGTACATGGAAAAGACAAAACAAATTATGCCCCTTTGTTGCTGCTGTTATTTTTATATTACTATTATTACTATTATTGTTATTATTATTATTATTATTTTTGTACCAAGATTTGAACCTAAGTGTGCTTAACCACGGAGCCACATCCTTAATCTTTTAATATTTTATTTAGAGAGGGCTCTTGCTATAAGGTTTAGGTCCTAAGTTGCTGAGGCTAGCCTCAAAAATGCAATTCTCTTCCCTCAGACTCCCAAGCTATGAGGATTACAGATATGCACCATGATGCCCAGCCCATGTTACTTTCCCTGTGATTTATTATTTAGTATTTCTTAGGATAGTTTGCTTTCTCTTGTTAAAAAATAAATGATTGTTTTTGCTTTAAACAGTATGTTTCCAAGAACCATCACCGTGTTAAGAACCTTTAGAATACTTACATATTGTATAATATTTAAGTGAATAAGGTATATGTGTCTGATGCATATGATAAACTAATACATCAGTATGTGATCTGAACTTTGGACAGAAGCTGGGCACAGTCATGCATGAGTATAGTCCTAAAATTTTAAAAAAAAATGTCATTTTGCTGTTCATCACATTTCAGAAATAAATAAACTTTTTTTTCCTAATGGTTTATAGAATTTTCTTTTCAATTACTGCATGTTCTCACTCATGTAGGGAATGTCAATATGTTGCCCACATAGCAGTGTAGTTCAGCAGAATCTGGGAAGGGTCAGGGGAAGGAGCAGTCAGAAGAGGGGTGAGGGGCACCTGGGCACAGCTTCAGGACTGGGGTCAGCAGGTCTAGTGCCTATAGCTCAATGTGGTCACCAGAGTCTACATCAGGTGATTTCCTGTGACCAAATAAGAGTTTTGAGACTCTGCACACTTAGAAATTATACAATGTGAGAAAATCAAAATGTTAATTCCCCCATGTGTTCAGCAAGCAATGTCAACCTGTATTAAATTCTAATAGGAGACTCCCTAAGTCTAGATGTTATGTCAGCTAAAAGTTAATTTTTTTAAATAAAAACAGATCTGCATTTCAATGTTTAAATGAAACCTGTACTTACACTCTGAATTCTCACGTGGCACCAAAAATATTCACACATCTTTAACATGTCAGATTTCCTTAGCACTTTTGGTTTTTGTACCAGGGATTGAAGCCAGGGCTCTTCACCAATGAGGTACATCCCTAGCCCAGTTTTGATTTATTATTTTGAGACAGGGTCTCACTAATTTACTAGCCGGCCTTGAACTCGACATCCTCCTGTCTCTGCCTCCTGAGTAGTAGGGATTCCCTTAGTGTCTTTTACATCCATATGCACAAGAACTAATTTAGCCTTATGGCTTTGATTTCAAGTATTATTATGGTTCAGTATGTGAAAACACAAATTAAATCTCAATGATTTATTATAGGAGATGCTTGGATTAAAGTAAATATATATGTTTATCAGGAAAATATTCTGCCAGTAAAATCATTTCAAAATTCTCTAGAATCAGAGCTGGAGATGTAGTTCAGTAGTAGAAAATGTATCTGGTACGTTTTAGACATCAATATAATAAACCCAAGTATCAATTTTACATGTGGACAAATTGAGTCGGGAGAAACGTCATTGCATTCTTGAAGGAAGATGGAAAACTTGGACTCCAAAAAGACTCATGTTTCAAAGATAGGTTGGATACTTACACTGTAATTAATTCCTCAAGTGGAGTGAATGTGTATTTTTTTTCATGTGGTTCTGTTTATCACTATGATTCCATGTATTTAAGGTTTTGTTTTGTTGTTGTTTTCTTTTGCTTTGGTACTGGGGCTTGAACTCAGGGACACTGAACAAGCAAGTCCCATCCCCAGGCCTATTTTGTATGTTATTTATAGACAGGGTCTCACTGAGTTTCTAAGTGCATCACAGTTGCTGAGGCTGGCACTGAGCTCACAATCCTGTAGCCTCAGCCTCTCAACCTGCTGGATTACAAGAGTGTGTCATCATGCCTGGCTACTCATATTTAAGTAGAAAAATACTGAAATGTGTTTCTCCTAGTATTTGTTACTGGAGTTGGATCACATCGGTCAAATTGTGACTCGATAACAAAAATAATTAACATAAGTAGCTGTGTAGGGGAATCAAATCTGTCTAAAATCCACTCCATTTTCTCTGAATAGAGATTCCCAACAGATTATAATTCGGTTGATTTTTTAGTCTCTCTGAGTTGGTGATAGAGATGATCAACTACTAAGAGATTTCTATGAATGAGGATCTGCAGAAGTCTAGAAAATTGAACAATTCCATAGAGAGCCTTCTGCACAGCAATCCTTCCCTAAATGGCAAACGTGCTTCATGCTGTTTCATGCATGGTATCTCATGTGCAGACACAATGAGGTTTTGTTCAGCTTATAGATGAGTCGAGCCCAGAGCCCAGGCTAATGGGCTTCTCAAAGTTGAATACTTATCCTTTAAATGGAAGCTTATATAGGTATATTCAAGCCATCTGACTTCAGAGGTTGCAATACTTAGCAATTTCTCTGTGAATATATGAACAATATTACAAGTGTTCATGAACAAACCAGAATGAAGGTAACTGGAATCTAACATAAATATGCATGGCCTAAGACATTGAGGCTCTTTGTTTAGGAGGGTTTTCTTCCTAATTAAACCCCCATGATTTCAGCTGACCCAAAAGTACATAGTCCTTAGTACAGTAAGGAGACATACTCCACCCTTGTGATCAGATATCACCAAGAAAAATTCAAGTTTGCATCAGGGAAAATTTTTCTATAACATCAGAGCTTGTGAATGAGAAATATATGACAGATATGATCATTTTTAATGCTCAGGAAATCCTTTGTACTTTGCATAAATTGGAATCCAGCCCTGATTGGAAAATGATGGGAAGAGAGAGGGGAAAGAATTGTTTCCAGGGTGTGTCAGCAAAACTTCAGTTAACAGGGACAGGGGCACAGGGATAGGGCAACAAATTTTCCTCCTGGCAACAGTGTTGTCTGAGAGGGATGCAATTTAATATTTGTGATAATGCATTTTCTTTTCTTTTCTCCTAAGATATGTACTCCATGATTCCTTAACCCAAAAGATGAGAAAAAAAAACATGGTGCATGGTGTTATTAACTAAAGAAGCACCTTTTACTCTGAAGTGGGAATTGGGATTGTGGCCAACACCATCCTCTTTCTGTTCCATGTCATCAAGTTCCTATGTGACAAGAGGCTCAAGAACATGGACTGGATCATTGGTCTCTTGGCCCTTACCCACCTCCTGATCCTCAACATGGGGATCTTTGCTGCAAACAATTTTACATCTCAGGTGGGGCTTCAGGGTGATGTCACATGTAAATCAGTTTCTACTTGTACAGGTTGATGAGGGGCCTGTCCATTTCTGCCACCTGCCTGCTGAGTGTCCTGCAGGCCCTCACCCTCAGCCCCAGAAGCTTCTGCTTGGCAAAGCTCAAGCCTAAGTCCCCACAGGACAGCATGAGGTCCCTTCTCTTCCTGTGGGTCTTCTATATGTCCTTCAGTGCCCACTTCTCCATCTTTGCTGTTGACAACTCCACTGTGACCTCACAGGGCCTTATATTCCTCAGTGACTCCTGCACTATCTTGCCCATGAGCTATTTCTTCAGGCATTTGTTTACCATCCTGGGTGCATTACAGGATGTCTTCCTTATAGGGCTCATGGCCCTCTCCAGTGGGTACATGGTGACCCACTTGCATAGGCATAAGAGGCAGTGCCAGCACCTTCATGGCACCAGCCTGTGTCCAAATGCCTCCCCTGAACAGAGGGCCACTAGGACCATCATGGTTCTCCTGGGTTTCTTTGTGCTCATGTACTGTTTGGACTGCATCATCTCCTCCTCAAGGACCATGTGGAAAAATTACCGTATTTGTCATTGCATCCAGACTATGGAGGCCAATGGCTATGCCACAAGTAGCCCTTTGGTTTTCATCTGTACTGAAAAACACAGCCTTAACTTTTTGAAATTCTTATGTGGGAAGGATAGTAAATGTTGGATCATTGCACGATGGATAGACTTTTATATTGAGTCACCACACAGTTGGGCAACCGTTCATCATGGCATAGTGTGTCTGCTTTCTGTGTTGAATGAATTAGCAAAGAGGGGGGGGGCTTTTATGTGATTACTTTGAAACTTGTGAATGAGAAATACATGCTAGATATTTTTTTCATATACCTCTGAGATAAACTAAAGTCATTATATTTTTTTGGTGGGGGGAGGTAGTTACTGAGGATTGAATCAGGAACACTCGAACACTGAGCCACGTCCTCAGCCCAATCTTGTGTTTTATTTAGAGATAGGGTTTCACTGAGTTGCTTAGCACCTTGCTTCGGTTGATGCTGCCTAAACACAGGATCCTCCTGATTCCGTTTCCCAAGCTGCTTGACCTCCCTCATGTATGGAGGCTAAAAATGTTGCCCATATGGAAGTTCAGCTCAACAGAGGCTGGGAAGGGGCAGGGGAAGGGAGAGTGAAAGGGGCAGTCAGAGGAGGGTGAGGGGCCCCTGGGCACAGCTGCAGGGCTGGGGTCAGCAGTTCCCAGGAGTAATAACATCTGAAGATCTCAGCTGAACCTAGCATAGATAGGAAAAAGGTCAACTTTGACCAACTTGGTCTCAGACACCTGGCGGGAGAGTATAACCAAAACACAGCCATACATGGACTTTTAAAAGATAAGACAATCTTTTTTTTTTTTTATTGTTACTGCAGATGGACATCATGTCCGTCCTTCCAACAGTCAAGTGAAACTGGTAGGTTATGAAGCAAGCGTTTTGATCTAGGAGGACCTGATAAATATCACAAAAAATTCCATCAGCCCCAAGTCTGTTCTGAGCCAATCTGAGACCTACAAACCTTCCTGACCTCCTGCCCGGGAAGACTTGATCTGTGCATGTTTTTGATTATTTGTCTGTTTGCTAAAATCATTATGATGAAACCCCAGGGTTTCCACAACTAACTGGAAGACACAGTGCCTGTTTTTCCTTAATGATCTTATCTGGTCCCTTTGGTAAATGACTCTACAGGTCACATAAGATTCAAAAGCATACATATCCACTCTCTTTCCTAACAGGGAACATGATTTCTCCCATATCCTGAGGATGTTACAGAGAATGGATTTAGTTGACCATGAACTGCTTGAGGGGACAGGAAAAGTCATAGCCTCAGCACTAATTCGATCCTCTGTAATATTTGAGCTGTACACCTTATTGTGCAGCTGCAGTTCCAGCGACTCTGGAGGCTGAGGCAGGAGGATCTTTTGAGCGCAGGAAGTTCAAGACCAGTCCCTGCAATAGAGTGAGAGTCCATCTCAGAAATGAAAAAATAACAATATTTAAATATTTTCTGCTACAAAGTATTAATAAATTACAGTGAGGGAGGCCAACAATGTACCCCATGCCTAACCTTCTTCCTCTGGTTCAAGTAGACTTTTCAAGAGTCAGGAGAACAAGTAGCCTCCTACCTTTGCAACCAGTGCCCTTGGGATATCCCTCCACTGCACCCCAGAAGTGCATTTGGATCCTTCACATGCTGCTCCAGAAGGAAGGTGATGGCTTGGGTCCCCTCCAGGGGTTGAAAATTCTGCCACTGAACAGCTTTCACACTGGTCTCTTAGAGTTCAATCCAGCAGCCTGACTTCTTTGTTTCAGGCCACATTACTGTAGGTCAAACCATAGCCACCTGCCATCCAGCTGTATTTCTGGGCTGAAAGAATGCAAAACAGGGGTGGGATTTTTAGTGCCAGGTTGTCTGTTTCATTGGCTGTGACCCCTGTGTGCCACTTTCCGATACATGTCATTGGTCTAACAAGAAAGTTGGACCATTGGTTAGGCTTAGGACCTGTAACTCGGGCTTGAGAGTTCAAATCCCGACTTTCCTCACCTATTTCCTCTGCAATCCACTGACTTAATTTATCTGGGTTTTGATTTCTTCACTGTAAAGTGGGGTATCATAATACTACTGCATCCAGAGAATCACTACTGAAATTAAGAGTTAATACATGATGTCTGTGTACACAGAGGTGAGCTGCTACTCTTGCTTTTTCAATGTCACATGATTTATAAATTAATTACATGCCATCCTTGGTCAGGGGACATGCTAGTAATCTTCTTTGCATCCTTCCAATCTCAGGACACATGATGCCAAATGTGTGCTATTATTTGTTCTCATCTCCTTGATAACCCTAAAACAGATACGGTCTATATTTTACACTGAGGGTGAAAGACCTAGGCCACTACTTCAAGGCTGCAAGGGGATATGGATTAGATCTGTGTTTTTCCAAGACATCTGAGCTTTCTCCTGCACTCTGATTCCTGATTACCTATTGCCTACTATTTTTCCCACTCTCTATTGGTTTAGCATTCAGATGAAAATAAAATAACATTAAAAAGTTAAATGATGGGGCTGGGGATGTGCCTCAAGCGGTAGCGTGCTCGCCTGGCATGCATGCGGCCCGGGTTCAATCCTCAGCACCACATACAAACAAAGATGTTGTGTCCGCCAAATACTAAAAAATAAATATTAAAAAAGTCTCTCTCTCTCTCTCTCTCTCTCTCTCTCTCTCTCTCTCTCTCTCTCTCTCTCTCTCTCTCCCTCTCACTCTTTCTTTAAAAAAAAGTTAAATGATGAAATCAGAAAAAAATACATGGAGAAATGATGTTACAGGTATATTAGGAAAACAACTGGAGTTAACACGGAGGGGATTTCATTATTCTTATTGATGTTTGTTGCTCTAATAAAAAAAATACATCAAAACACCTGTTGCCTCAGGCACCTCAAGAGAGTTGTACATAGGCAAGATATTTCTTTTCCTAAGACTAAACAAAACTATTCTTCCAAAATTCATTTTTCCAGCAAAGGGTTCACAGTCATGGTCTACTTATGGACAATGGAAGGTATCTGCTTTAGGCAAGTTCAGTAAGAAAACAGCCCATATATCATTTAACACTTTTTTTTTTGCAACTAGGAATTGAACCCAGGTGCATGTGACCACTGAACCACATCCCCAGAACTTTGTAATTTTTTTTTTTAATTTACACACAGAGTCCCACTAAGATGCTCAGGGACTCACACAGTTGCTGAGGCTAGCCTTCAACTTGAGATCTTTCTGCCTCAGCGTCCTGAGTTGGTAGCATGACAGGTGTGCACCACCTCACCTGGTGTGATAAACATCTTACAAAGAACAACAAAAGATTCATCTCCCTCCTCCTCATTTAGTTTTTTTCCCAACATCAACTAATTTTTGGAAACTCAGGAGGAAACAACGTGTGATGACACTGTGAGGGGTTATCTGACCCTGTGTAAACATGTCCTCGTCCTCCCCAGTGTGGATTGGAAGAACTGGGTTATTCGTTTTTCAGTACAAATGAGCATCAAAGCACTGACGGTCGAGTAGCCATTGCCCACCAGCATCTGGAAGACAAGGCGAACCGGATCCTTCTTCTGCATTTTACTGTAAGAGGAGGAGATCACACAGTCCATAAAGTACATGACCACAAAGGAACCCATGAGGAGCAGGATGGTCCTAGTGGCCCTCTGCTCTGGGGAGGCTTGTGGAATCCTGCTGGTGGTGTGGAGGTGCTGGCACTGCCTCTTATGCCTCCACAGGAGAGCCAGCATGTATCCACTGGAGAGGGCCATGAGCCCGAGAAGGAGGACATCCCGGAGTATTCCTACCAAGGAAAATAAGACCCTGAGGTGGTGACCTGTGAGGGAAACCCTGCAGGATTCAGTGGAAAACAAAATATCTGATGTGTTATTGGAGGGGCCTCCAATAGAGACTAAAATACGAATATTAATGAACATGTTGAACACCCAGAGAGTGAGAAAGTACCAGACTGTGCTGTGGGGCCGTGTGCTTGAACTTGGCCAGAAAGGAGCTTATGGGGATGAGTGTGGTGGCCTGAAAGACACTCAGCAGGCAGGTGGAGCTGACCGACAGGCTCCTCATCAGCCTGTACAGGTAGATGGTGGCTTTACATGACATGTCGTTCCAAATATCCTGAACCCCCAAAATGTCTATATCCAGGAACACCCTGATTATGAGCATCAGCAAATGAATCAGGGCCAGGTGAGCGATGGCCATGTCCGTGGACCTGGTCCTGCACTGGAGAAGGAACATGAGGATGTGGAAGAGGAGGAAGAAGACGTTGGCTGTGATCCCAAGGACAATTTGGGAAGAAAAGACATTTCTTACAGCAAGAAAAATGGAAAGGGTGCTGCTCTTGGTCATTTTCTTTTTTTTTTTCTGGTGAAAAGACATATAGAGTTCATGTCTGAGGATCAAATAAAGATAAAATTTTCATCATCACACTGGTTACCAGCTTCTACCTCTCCAACCACCAAGTCTGTCCACCTCAAAGTATTTGGGCACTTTTTTAATGCACCCTTTGCAAACTCTCAGTACGCAAGCATAACATGTTTTCTGTTTATCTCCACTGGTAGGGCCATGATTAATTTGTCTTGGCATGTGCAGCAACCTGATAAAAAAGCTCAGTATGTAGCACCCAAAGTGAGTTCAAGTGGGTCAGATGGCTGGAATGTCCACATAGATCACTCAAGGAAAGAGTGTGGATGCTGGATGAAGCCCCATACAGTTCTATATTTTCAGTGTTCTCTCTTCTGGATTGCTCATCACAGTTTAGAGACAAAACATAAAGAATGTTAACTCTGAACACAGACTTCTTGAATTTGTATATATATATTTGGTACCAGATATTGAACCCGGGTTTACATAACCACTGATATTGTTTTATTTATATATATGATTATGCCAGAAAAAAAACATATCTAAGTGGGCAGAACCGTCCATTTTTAGCAGGATTTAATTCCAAAATTTCTTTTCTGCCCACTCTTTAGCATATGGAGAAATGGGGAAAAGTAATCATGATTTAAGTGTGTGTGTGTGTGTGTGTGTGTGTGTGTGTGTGTGTGTGTGTTTTAACCAGGAATTAAACCCAAAACTGCAAAAGTGCTTAACCACTGAGCCACATCCCTAACTATTTTATTTTTTTAAGATTTATTTTTTTAGTTGTAGTTGGACACAACATCTTTATTTTTTTAATTTTTATGTGGTGCTAAGGACAGAACCCAGGACCTTGCACGTGCTAGGCAAGCGCTCTAGCGCTGAGCCACAACCCTAGCCCCTTATTTTTACTTTGAGACAGGGCCTCAAAGTTGATGAGGCTGGCCTTGAACCAGAAAATCTCATGCATCACCTTCCCAAGCTGCTGGGGTAACAGGCACGCAATGCACCAGCACACCAGGAAAATCCAATTATTTTTTGGGGGGTCATAGCTTTTAGTGTTTTAATTAAAAGAAAGGAATCCAAACTCACTCGGATAATGGAGTTTACATAAGAGAAAACGATTTCTTATCTTCTTTTAGTAAGCAATGATATTTCTCCAGAGGACAGAGAGAAAATAGTGTTATAGAAAATTTGATGGTGACAATCTCATGGTATAGCTCCCTATAGAATGAAGGTATTTTCTTTATTTCCATCTTAATTCTGCTTTATAGCTATGAAGCATGTAACATTTACAATGAGGTGAGCAACATATCCCCACATTCTATCATCTAAAAAACAAGTGGGTAAGACTAGCAATCTCTCCCACATCTACCTAGAAAATTATAATTTGATAACATCAGTTACAAAGTGTGAGAAAAAACAACCAGGATTCCAGACAATTTAAATGTTTTAGCCTAGTTAAATAATTGCTTTGAAATCTTTGCAGAAGTGTCATTGTAAATAGTGGAAATTAATTCATGACATTAGAAAAATGTAATCTCTTCCAAATGATTCATTTATTAAGAAATGTTTTGTTTTTTTCTTCATTCACACATTCGGGTAAAGAAGATTCTTTCCCTTGTTCTGCTCAAGAAAAACAAAAAGAAAAATGGTAATATAATGGTCTAGGAGTCTCCACATTTGATGAGTCACAGATGGTTATTAGTAGGCACAGCGCTACAGGTAGCTATGGGTACATGATGCCTATTCCTGTGTGTACACTTGAAGTGAGTTGTAAGATGTACACTCACATTTTGACCCCAAAACACCTCTACAGCAACGTAAACTGGGTATGTAACACTTGAAGAGGCCTTTAAAAAATTACAGAAAATGAAATAATGATGATTCCCTTCTATTGTGTTATAAAATACAGGTTTGTCTTCAATTCAGTTAAATGCAGATTAGAAAAAAAAAATGGAGAGAATCGGAAAAAAAAAAAACAGGAGAAACAGGCTACCTGATAAATCTGTGAATGGAGGGCACAGGATTCTGGTTTCAGCCCTGCCAGGGGGGGGATAGCCACCCTGCATGCATTGTCATCGGAGGGAGGGACAGAGCCAGGAGGGGCCATGGACTTGCAAACACAGGTAGAGAACTGGGTTTTCTGGGGAACATTGCCTGAAAACAACTGAAAAATTACTCTTTTTTCTATAGAAGAAAGTTCCTGGTTACAGCTGGAAAACCTTATCATTTTAGTAAAGTGCTGATCATAGGAAGTGGCAGAGTCAGATGCTCTCATGGGTCCCCCACAGGCATTAGCTCCCTGCAGCCCCAGGACACAGGAGGCAGAGAAGCAGCTGGCCCTCTGCACACTGTGCAGGTCACACACGTATGTATCAGTGAGACCCACAGGGCCCTCCATGGATCACAGGTAGATGTTTTATAAAGAATGCAATGTTGCTACTTCTGTGCTAATTGATCAGTTTTGTTAGAAAACATCCTGAAAATGTGGACATTTCATAAAAGCAAGTTAAAAGAAATCCTCTGAGCCTGTCCCATCCTGGCTGTGCCTCACCCCACTCACACCTGCCAGGACTAGTCCGACCACGGGATCAGGGTGCAGACAGAAGCCTGTCCAGTACCAGGATGATCCCAGACCCTCTCCTCAGTTCTGGGGAGAGAGGTGCTGCAGCAGCTCCTGGCAGCCCTGATGGGCCGAGCCCCAGGTCATGACTTAAACCCTTGTGGGAACAAGCTCTCCTCAGACTGGAGGTTCTGAATATGATGACCTAAGTCCAAAGAGAATACTGTGGAAAAGAAGTTCAGGGACAGGTCCCAGTGAGGGAGGGTCCAGTGGGGAAGGACAAGGAAAGTCTAAGAGGGCAGAGTATAGGAGAAACCTAAGTGGAGAACAAACAAGAATGGAAATCTAGTCCTTTCCTGCCATCACTTAAATATTTCACATTCTGCCCCTGTCTAAGTCATGGACAACACAGAGATACATGCCATCAACCAGGGGCCAGAGACTAGGGAACAATCCTGAAGTTGGTGCACCCAACTTCAGGATTGTGAGGAAAACAGACCCACAGCACCTTGGGCTTCTAGGGCCTGGATGTGGAGAGACACGGACTGGAGGGAGGGAGGGCTCATAGCTGCTTTATCAGGTGCCCCATGGACACTGTCCTGTAAATACTGTGATTTGCATCCTTACTTCCTGATGTGCATTTGATACATGAAAGGGCAGATGTCATTTGTTGTTATCGCACAGATCAAGTTCACCATCACCTCTCCACTATCATCCCCTTTCTCCTTGATGCCCCGGAGGGAGGACACCATGGGACCTTTGGAAGCCAGGAAGGGGTGGTCACTAGTGTCCCTTGCTCTAGTTCAAAACCTTCGGGCAGCAAGAGCACCATTGGTTTACTTTTGTGAGATCAAAACAGAGATAACATACATCTGCATAAGAAAATGCTATTTGCTATTTCTCTAAAACGTGAGAATAAAATTTCTTTATAAGTATCATATTTGCAAAAAATAAACCATATCATTTCCTTCTGATCAATGAAAAGGTATTTTGGTGTATGCTATTATTTCTCACTGTCTCAGTATTAGAAGAAAATGCTTAAAATATTTTGGATTGAGTTTTAGAGAAAAAAGAAGGAAAAACCAGTGTGTTTAATAAAATTCTGGGGTTGACATTTATCTCTTCCTGGGAGAATAGGAATATGGATTCATAATGCTGAAGCAGAAAATAACCAGGACCCTTATTAGTATGCAGTTTGAAAACTAGTAGAGCAGCAAATCAAACTCCCTGTAGTCTGAGAAATGGATCAAAACCTAAAATGAGTTACTTAAAATGTTTTTTTCTTATTAAAAAATTAACAAGTTTTTATGAGTCACCAAATTAACGGGCAAAATCTAGTAAGAACAAAACTTTCCTCTGCATTCTAAACAGTCCTCTGAGCTGTTGAGTGTGTAGAGCTGGATGCATAATTTAGAGCTATGTTAGAACCTATCATACAATTTGGTTATTCTGATTGTTCATCACAATCACAGAAGCCCACTCACACACTGGTGCTGCATCTCAGGAAGAGAAAGGCACTTACCTGGGCAGGTCGCATGGGGAGTCAGGGGACCTTAGTGGATCCTGCACTGTTTTAAGGAAAAGACGGCTTTAACTCACCTCTCTGTAGGGCTTTAATATTAGCTTCTGCAGAAGGTGACAAGATCCCACTGGAGATCAAAGAACCGTGGCTTCCCCCAGGGGAACATGTCACCCGACTCTTACTTTTACTTTAGTCTCTGGTGGATAAGAGCAACCTGGGGAGAATTGAACTCACAACTTTTCTCTTAATTCCCTGGACACATCTGTGTGAGGGATCTGAAGACTCTCAATCATGTAGCCCACAAGCATTCTCTCATTTTTTATATCCCATATTCAAGTTAGATCAAACCCATGTCATATATTATAACACTTTTACTCTGGGACAGGTGGTTCCTGGCTCCTCCCATGGATTCCAAGTGGCTTTGGGTGGGAGGCGTCCTCTCTATAAAATGGGAGACCATCTTCCTTGGTCCACTCTCACACTGACCATGTTGTTGGGGTAATATGTCTTCTGGGATTTTTAAGCTCAGCCCCAGGATTTCACTTCGGTTTCAGGTTGATAAAAATAACAAAATATCCATTATTCTGATAGCAAAGGAAGCAAAAAAAAAATTAAGCCAATTTCTTTTCATTGTTCAGGAATTCTCCAGGGTCAACTCTTCAAAAAAAATATGGTGCAGGGAATACTGGCCATCCATATGTAGTACAATAAAATTTAACCTCTATGCCTCCTTATCCTGCATAAAACTCAACTCAAAATGACCAAGGACCTACGTATTAGACCAGAAACCCTGTGTCCACTGGAAGAAAATATAGTCCCAACTCAGTATCATGTTGGTATAGGAACAGATTCCATTAGTAAGATCCCTAAAGAGCAAAAGGAAAATCAAGAATCAATAAATGGGAAACAATCAAGAATGTTGGGCTGGGGTTGTGGCTCAGTGGTAGAGCACTCATCTAGCACTTGTGAAGCCCTGGGTTCGATCCTCAGCACCACATAAAAATAAATAACAAAGGTGTTTTGTACAACTAAAAATAAATATTTTTAAGAAAACAAAAATGTAAAGAGAGATCCAACAGGATGGAAGAATGTCTTTGCCATCTGCCCCTCAAATAGACACATTCATCTCCAGGATATGCAAAGAACTCATCTATTTGACACCAAACAAATGGGCAAGGCAACTGAACAGGCACTTCACAGGAGAATAAATACCAATGGTCAGCAAACATGGAAAGATGATCAACATCTGTAGCAATTAGAGAAATGTACATTAAAACTACATGGATAATCCAGCAATCCAGGGAGAATGGCAATTATCAATGTTAGCAAGGATGCAGGGGGAAATTTTCACTCATACATTGCTGGTGTTTTTTTTTTTTAAAATTTTTGCAACTCCTACAGAGAGCTATATGGAGATTCTTCAGAAAACGAGGAATGGAACCATCATTTGAATTAGTTATCTCACACCTCAGTATATACCCAAAGGACTTAAAATCCACATACTATAGAGAGCTGGAGTTGTGGCTCAGTGGTAGAGCACTTGCCTAGCATATGTAAGACGCTGGGTTCAATCCTCAGCACCACATAAAAAATTTAAAAAATTAAGTTATTGTGTCCAACTACAATTAAAAAATATTTTTTAAAAATCCACTATAATACAGTAATGCAGGCACATCCATGTTTAGAGCAGCTCAATTCACAACATTTAAGCTGTGGAACCAACCGAACTGCCTTCCAACAGATGAATGGATAAAGAAAATGTGGTATATGTACACCATAGAATATTAATCAGTCAAAATAAAAAAAAGAAAATTATGGGGCTGGGGTTGTGGCTCAGTGGTAGAGCACTTCCCTAGCATGCGTGAGGCACTGGGTTCAATTCTCAGCACTGAATATAAATAAATTGTTAAAAGGTCCATAGACAATTAAAATACTTTTACCTGATTTTTATTTTTTAAATATATGACAGTGGAATGTATTACAATTCTTATTACACATATACAGCACAATTTTCCATAACTCTGTGTATAAAGTCACCAATTCCTGTCTTCATACATGTACTTTGGATAATGATGTCCACCACATTCAACCATCCTTGCTAACCCCCTGCCTCCTCCCTTCACCTCCTACCCCTCTACCCATAATAGTTCATCTATTCCTCCCATGCTCCCCCTCCCTACCCCACTATGAGTCAGTTACCTCATATCAGAGAAAACATTCGGCTTGTATTTTTGGGATTGCCTGACTACACTTAGCATTATCTTCTCCAACACCATCCATTTACCTGCAACATTACCTCCCTACAGTGCTGAGCTCTGGCTTTGAACTTGTGATCCTCCTGCATTAACCTCCCCCGCCACCAAGGTTACCAGTCAGGGCCAGCATGCCCAGCTTCTGTCCAAATTTTCTATCACAGAGCAAGGATCATACCTGAGTCCCGTTGTGCCATAAGGAGTCTAGACCCTGGTGCTTCCTTGTGAAACCTCACATGCACCCAGGAAGCACCTGGGGGACCACAGCTGCAGGCTTCACTCCTGCTTTGGGGATGCAAACTGGCAGCAGACGACAGGCAGGCTCCCACCAGCCTCATCTCCCATCTCTACCAGGTGACCTTGAGCAGGGGACTCCTCTCCAAGTTCCTTCTGGGGTGGAAGTGTCACTGAGAAGTCATTGATAAGCATTGTTGTCCACCTGTCAGGTTTAGCAAAAGGAGCTGGGCGGAGCCGAAGTGCTAGGCGGAGCGGTCCTGGGAGGCCAACACTTAGGAGCAGTGGGCGGGCGGGGCCCAGCGAATGGGCAGAGCTGGGGGCAGAACCGAGCAGAGTGAGTGGAGCCTCACCCCAGCAGGAGGGGCGGAGCGGGGCCTAGGAAATCAGGTGGGGCGCAGAGGAGCAAGAGGAGCCCAGCGAATGGGTAGAGCTGGGGGCGGAGCAAGAAGGTCTGAGTGGAGCCAGAGTAATGGGCACAGCTGGGGGCGGAGCCGAGCGGGGCTGAGTGGAGCCCCACCCCTAAGAACAGAGGGGGCGGGGCCAGCGGAATCGCGTGGGAGGCACGGCCTGCCCAGGGGTCCCCAGGAGAGCCCAGCCCTGGAACAAGGAGCCTCCAGGGGAGCTGAGGGCGAGGCGGGCGCATGCGCACATGGTGAAGAAACAGGAGAGGCGCGTGTGTCTAGAAATCCCCTCAGAGGTCGCCTTGGACCCAGCGAGGAGCGGGCCCTGGGGCTCCCGCGGCCCAAGATGTGCCCCCAGAGTCCGCTCCGCTGGCGCAGTTCCCCTCCTCACGGACGTGCGGGACTCTCCGTGTGTCCAAGTGGGCTGGGGCCGGGGGTCTCTGGGAGGGTCCTGGGACGTCGCCTTGGAGACTTTGTTTCTGGGCGAGAAACTGGTCCTAGCCTGGCCCCCGCGGTCCTCCGCACTGACCCGGGCAGGGCATCCTGGCCCTGGGCAGGGGGAGAAGCTGGGACAGGAGCGGCATCGACCCCGCCAGGGCGACTTTGGGGACTCGCTGCAGCTGTGATCAGGACAGGGGCGACACCGCCTCTCAGGCTGGACAGAGGCCAGCGCAGCCCTGGGGTCTCTAAGGGACGGTATGGGGGGGGGGCGCAGGGGTGACGGCGACGTGGTGGAGATGGACAGGTGGTCAGTTTTGTCCTCTATAAAACAGTAAACACTCCGTGTCGCAGGCTCCGCCCTGGACAGTGAGGACACAGGTGAAGACCCCTGGCCAGGAGTCCCCATGTCCCCTGGGAGTCCCCTCCTGTTTCTGGTCTGGCCCGAGAGTTCAGGCACTGAGCAGGCGTCGGACACTAGGTGGCGCCAGAGCTGCGCAGGCGCCGAACAGGCATGGGCTCTTTTAGGTCCCTGATGTCCTGACACCCTCCATGGGGACGTTTCCACTGCTGAGTTGTCACACTGTCACCTCTCACTGTGTCACTCAGCTGCCCCGAGACCCTCCTACCTGAGATAAAGGCCTCCTTCAGGAGCTGGCCCTCGCCGCCTTCTGTAGTTGCATCCCCATGAGTCCCCCCAAACTTCCAAGGACAGCTGTCAAACCATCCCACCTGGTGCTCCCTGGGATTAGTGTCATTTCCCCCGTTAGACGTGCTGAGCTGCGCATTGGACACCAGGTGGCGCGAGAGCTGCCGGTAAACTCTCCCTGAAGCCACAGCCTAGGGCTCTGGGCTCATCAGCCTGGGTCCTGGAAAACCTTCAGGATTCATCTTAAGAGCAGCAACTAGTTTTAGTGTAACTAAGTGAAGTTGATGCATGGAATAAATTTTTCCGCCAGGAAAGAGAGGAATATTACACTCTGCCCAGAGTGTTTTGGGTCCATCTTCTTAGAAAGCAAAATACACAATTAGATCCCCAAGTGAGATGAAGGTCTGAATTCAGCCTTGACCTCTCCCTATAACTGTCATTACTGAGAGGCTTCTGGAATCCCTGCCAATGTTGGGGACATTTTTTTGGAGGGGGTTCTAATTTTGATAAGCCATGAAATAGAATTCAATCAGAAGCATCCCCACGTGATGAGTTCCATTAGTGTTCTACTGAACTAATACTACATAAAGATCAAGTAATGTGCTCTGGTTTCTAGAAAAGAGTTTCAATTCAAATGTGTGAGCCTGTGTATTTCTTGCTATCTGAGAAGAGATCATAAAATAAAATTGCATCCAAAATCATAATAGTGGATGACACCTTTTTTTCTTTATTTCATTTTGGGAGGTGGGTGGCATTGGGGATTGTACCCACAAATGCTTAACCACTGACCCACATATCCAGCCATTTGTCTGTATATTATTTTGAGACAGGGTCTTCCTAAGTTGGTGAAACTGGGTTTGAACTTGCAATTCTCCTGCCTCAGCTTCCTGAGCTGCTGAGATTACAGGCTTGCAAGGTCCCACCTGGCTTACCTCTTTTAAAAAATACATTTTAAAGTATACATTTGTGGCATGTAATGTACATATACATAATAAATCACTTGCTTCTATAAAGCCTTCGTTTTGCAAGATGCCTTTAAGAATGTCATAGGGCAAATGCCTGTAAGTCTTGTTGGGTTTTTTACAAACCTTGGGCCTAAGGAAATCTGTGGGACCTGAGAGTTCCTTTTAGGAGTGTCTCCTGCAGGGTTTTGACTTTTTCCATGTCTCAGCTTCAGTTTCTTCATTTGTAAAATGGGGCTCTTGATCTCTGCTTTGTGGTGTTGGGAGAATTCAGCCAGATGTTGGTAGGAGATAGCTGCCTTAGAAGGTCCCTTAGGTTCTGAACCCATAGAACATGTGCTGTCAATCCCTCATCCCCTCTTACAGTCTGTGGCAGTGAGATTGAGTGGGACATTTATATAAAGAACATCATGGGGACTTGAATAGGAATTAAAGATCCTTGCATTGGATCTGTAGAGCGTTTTCAGTAGTATGGTGTTTTAACAATATGAATTCTGCTTATCCAAAAACGTGGGAGGTCTTTCCCTCTTCTGATGTCTTCTACAATTTAGGGATGAGGGTCAGAAAAAAAGAAAGACAGTAACATGAACCTGACCTGACTTTGCTCTGCACATATACGAATACACCACAGTAAATTTCCACATCATGTACAAATACAGGGCTGGAACCTAATTAGAATAATACCTATTTCATGGTTGTATAAATATGTCAAAGTTGACGCTATTGTCATGTATAAATTAAAAGAACAAAAAAAATAAAATAAATATGAGCCGGGCACAGTGGCATACTCATGTATCTCAGCAGTTCAGGATGCTGAGGCAGGAGGATCATGAGTTCAAAGCCAGCCTCACTAAGAGTGAGGACCTAAGCAACTCAGTGAGACCCTGTGTCTGAATAAAACACAAAATAGAGCTGGGGATGGGGCTGGGTCGGGTGCTCCTGAGTTCAATCCCTGATAGCCCCCCAAAATAATTAATTAATAACAAGTGTGCATAAGCTATAAACAGTCAAACCTTTGCATAATTACAGATCCAAAACTAAAAGAAAAAAAAAAGGGTGTAAGAGGTGGAAAAATAATGGACTAAGTTTTTTTTTACAAGCTTGATGAAAGAATATTAACCAAAAAAAAAAGTTAGAAGGAATCCTAGATCAAAATATAGTCAAAATGAATGGAAATCCTCTTGCTGAGACCAGGTTAAAAATTATACAAAATTCCTTGTAAACTTGAAAAAGTTGTAAGTATAGTTTCTGTTTCAGAATATTGACATTACCGATACTTTAGCATAAGTCACCAGCAGTTCTGGGAGAAAAGAGAATGTTTTTTTAAAGTAAAGAAATGGGGGACATTCATAGTGGTGCACACCCGTAACCCCAGCAAAAATCCTGACATCCCAAAAATCTGAGTTTAATGGGCATAAATATTATTTTCTCAAGTTTTAGGAACTTGTATTCCTGGATATTTTGTTACCAGGAATGGGAAACCACCACCACCTTTTCTCTTTAAATATCTTTGCAACCTCACTGTCATGCACCTAAGTGGTTGAGTACAGGTGACTCTATTAGCTTGTAATTTCTGAAATTAGTTTTGGACAAGAAATGCTTTGTGAGAAAATGCTAGCAGATATTTTTCAGTAATGCAGGGTTTCCCTGTGTAAGCTGAGGTTTTGATATAGAACTCAACTCCCTTCTAAGGCCTTTGAAACTTGGAAAAATTACACAGAGTACAGAGTCACTTATATCCATAGTATTTCTATTTGAGTCATGATATGGTCAAAATATACACAAATGACAATGGCACTTTGCATTTAAACTGCCAGAAAGCAGGAGGTTGTCTTAAAGGAAGATGATGCCCTCCAAAATCAGCTCATCAGAGGCCATGGATAACAATGAAAGCACATTGCTCTCAGAGACCCTGGAACCCAGAAGACAACGAGACCATATTTAAAAAAATAAATTTGTTTTAATTAGTTACACATGACAGTAGAAAGCATTTATGCACTTTGGTATATCCTACATATATGGGATACATTTTTTTCCTCATTTTTTCTGAGTGTACATGTTGCAGAATCGTATTGGCCGTACAATCACATATATACATACAGTAATAATGTCAGTTTCATTCTACTATCTTTCTACCCTCACATCCCCTCCATATCTTAAAAGTGTAAACAAAAAGAAATAAACAACTTTTTTCCCTCCAAATGTTATACATGAAGACCACATCATATTTCAATAATAGAGTTGAAAATGACATTTTCTAGATACAGAACCCTGGATGTACTCATCCACAGGGCATACATAAATAGAATATGTCCAGGATCCAGATAAATAAAAACAGAAGTTGTTTAGGATTCAGATAAATGAGAAATGATGGGGACCTGGACCTGTAGATCGAAAGGAAGAATCAAATGCATGAGAAATGCCCAGGAGAACCCAAGACAGTATGTTTGATCTTGGTGGCAAAGAAAGGCAGCAGATATGTGTCCATCCCTCCCTCCTTCTCAGATCCCATTCTTTATGGGACTTTGCTTACAAAACACAAGTACAATGGTGATATTTATCAGAATTTCTCTAGGGCCGTGACAGGCACCCAACCAGGCACAGGGCACCTTCCACAGTCATGGTGACCTTTCCTTTCACATCACGCCCTCCTGACTGCTGTGACAGGACCTCACCTCGTGGTGGCTCTCATTGGCATTTCCTTGAGAATTGATGGATGTTGAGCATCATTTCTTTGCTCGTTGGCCACATATGTGTTTTTGCTTTGGTGGGATATCTATTCATATCTTGTGCTATTTTTATTGAGGTTATTTTTTTTACTAAGTTCTGAGGTTTTAATAAAGTTTCATATTTTGTGTGTGGTGCTGGGGACTGAACCCAGGGCCTTGTGCTTGTCAGGCAAATACTCTACCAACTGAGCTCCATCCCCAGCCCCAAACGTTGAAAATAAAGCTCTTTCCTGATATGATCTGAACATATACCCTTCATCTGTATGTTGTCTGTTGACAGCTGATTTTTCACCTTTCTGTACAGAAGATTTTTGGTTTCATGTCATCTTGTGGCTGACTTTGTTGCCTATACTTTGGGTGTGATATCCCAGAAAATAGTTTCCTATTCCAATATCATAAAGATTTCTAACTGTTTTTTTTTTTTTTTTGGTGGGGGGGGCGGGAGGTTGGCAGGTTCACAGATTCAGGTCTCACATCTACGTCTTCAATCCATCTCGAGTTGATCCTTGTGTGTGCCGTAGGACAAGGGTCCATCATTTTTCTTTTGCATACAAATATCTGTTGAAAAGACTATTCATACTACATTGACTATATTTGGCAGCGCTTTGAAAGATTACTTCATGATGTTGTATGAGGACGTTTATCAAGACACCCCATTCTGTTCCACTAGTCATAGGTTTACTATTATGCCACTATACCATAATTTTTTTCCTTCTTCTTTTTTTTTATTTCTTTTGCATGGATGTGTGGTTTTCAAGTGTTGCTGATGAACCCCAGGATCTGTGCATTTACACTAGGCAAGGGCTACATCTCCAAGATCCATCCCCAGCCATAAAAGACTGTTTTAATTACTATAGCTTCATAATATATATTTTAAAATTGGGTGTTGTTCTGTTAGATTTTTTTGTTTATCAGGGTTGATTTACCTATTCAGGATCTTGTAGTGTCACATGTGGATTTTAGCTACCTTGTTTCCTAGTTCTGTAAAATATCATCCTGAGATTTGGATAAGGGATTGCAACTGATCTGTACATAAATCTGATAATATGGACATTTTGATATTGATTTTTTGTATCATGAATACGATGCATGGTTCCTATGATTCATATTTGCTTTAATTTTTTTGCATCATTATAGTTTTCAGGGTACAAGTGTTTTCTTTCTCTGGCCAAGTTCATGCCTCAGTATTCTGCTCTTTATAATGGTTTATTGTGGGGATTGTCTTCTGAATTTTCTTTTCACCTATTTTGTGGCAATTGTAAAGAAACAAAACAGAATTATTGGAATGTTGCCTTTGTGTTCTGCTGAATGCCTGTCAGAATCCTGAAAGGAATTCTGTGGGATCTTTAGTGTTTATACATATGTGAACATATCACTCATGAGACAGTGTCTTTCCTTCCTTGGAATCTGTATGCTATTGGGTGTCCTTATAATTGATCTGCATGTACTGAGCCACCTGTGTCCCATGGGTTAAACCCCAGGCCTTCACCATGGATGTTGCTTTCAATGTGTTGAATTTGGAGATCAAGATGGATTGGTGCTAATTGTTCAATGTGTAGCCCTCCATCCTGAAATCCCATGTCTCTGGGCTCCTTTTTGGAGGGGTGGGGTGTCTTGTGTTACTGGTTCACTCTCCTCCATCAATAGTTGCTTTGTTCCACTTTCCAACCTCAGTGTTCCGAGGTTGTGTGTGTCTAGGGTTCTCTTTTTCAATCTGGTTGTGAATGGAGACATGTTGCTTCATGTCTCTGCGACATCCTCCTGATGCACCCCCAAGTTCTAGAAGGTGGTACTTTGATCCTCGTTTTTTTCTCAAAGAAATTTCTGATTCCACTTGTGAGTTCTCCGTGCGTGACTGGTTAAATTGTGTTGTTTAATTTCCACGTTAGTTGGGATGGACAGTTTTCAGTCTTTAATTTTATCTTTACTCTATGGTGCTTGTTGATATACTTGATAGGATACCAGTGTCCTTAAGATTGAGGAGGCTTGTTTGTGACCTGGTGTGTGTCCTCTTGTGAGCGCTGCTCTGAGCACATCAGAGTAGTGTATTCTGCCCTTGCTGGGATGTTCTGCATGTCTCTTGGGTCCTTTTTCCTGGTTTACAGCTACACCTTGGTGTGCAGCCTTAAGATTGTGTTGCTGTTATTGTGATCTCAGCCGCCCAACATCAACTGATTGAGGAGTTTCATTGATTCAGACTTAACACCTATTCATGATAACTTAAACAGCCACTTTGTTCTGTCCTGTAATTCTTTGGACCCCTTTTCTCCTCTTTTCTATGTTCCTTTTCCCATTTTTAAAATGTTTAATCTCATATTCTTTGCTTCCTTTACTACTTACATTTTTATAAAGACCTTTGATTTGAGAGTATTTAATATTTCGCTAATTTTTCTAATTAAATAGAATATGTGACAAGTGCATAATTTTCACAGCACTGCTGTCATGATTGGTAAACTCCCACGTGTGACTTACTGTCTAAACCTAGTATTTTGACTGCATGCACCTCTCACCCAGGAAGCCTCAACATGGGAGCTACCCACTGCAATGTTGAAAGTCTTTGGAAGGCTGAGCAGCCCAGAGTGGCGCATAACAGCATCCGCATGGAGAACACCTCTCCTAGGAGAAGCTGAGATCAGAAGTGAGCCTCTCAAAGCCAATCTTCCCATCACTGTAACAAATCAGCTCTGATGTTTCAAAGCTCACCAAATGACCCTGTGGCACGTTTAGAGTCTTATCCCTTATTTTATAGTTTCAGAAATAATGTTTTCCACAACTGAGTTGATAATTAAAAACACTTTTATGAGGATAAAATATATATAACATAAACATTCTGACCACTTTTCAGCATTCAGGCAAGTGGCCTGGAATCTATTCACATTATTGCACAACAGTCACCACCACCCACGACAGCACTCACTTTTTAAATGAAGGTTCTCCACGTACTAAAGGACAGCTCCCCGCTGCCTCCTGTCTTGGTCTCTGGACACCCTTGTGTTCCTGCTCTGTCACTCTGCCCACTCCAACTCCCACTTTCTTTAAGTGCATTTATACAATGTTTGTTCTTTTACAACTAAACCGGCTTCACTGAGTAGAGTAACTTGAGGACTCAGCTATGCGTCCAATTGTTCCAGAATTTTCTTCTGGTTGTAGGTGTTGATTTGTTTCTATGTTTGAATATTTAAAGCATGGTTTTAGGAGCAGTGATGTGGAGATGACTGTTTGACTCCCTGCATGTAGAATGTGTGTGTGTGTGAGTGTGTAGTGTGTGTGCTGGATCATGTGATATTTCATGGTAAAATATGTTTACAAAAGTAGTTTGGAAAAATACAGATAATGGAGACAATGCAATATTTGAGAAGCATTGGAACTGTTCTGTATCTAAAAAGAGTTTGGAATAACCCAGGTTATGACAAGTGACATCTAACTCACAGGGCCCTATTGGATCCAGGAGAAACATGACATCCCCGTAATATCTTGGAGAGGCACATGGTTTGGCTTTCTTTTATGTAATTGTCATCCACACATGTCCAACTGGATGGTTCAACAGAGGGAGTGAGACTTTGCATTGCATTTAAACCAAAGACTGTACACACACTGTCATCATAAATCACTCCAAATTCAGCACAGTTTCTCACCTTAACAGAACTTATCCACCACTGGCTACTGAAATGTTTACTGTCTTCTCCCATATGTATCTGAAAATAACAATTATACGTTTTTCAGTACAAATAAACACCAAAGGGCTGAATGAGGCATAGCTATGGGTCAAGAGGATCTGGATACAGTAAAATACTGGATCATCTTTCAGTGTGATTCTTGCATAGGAGACAATGCTGTCCAAGATGCACATGACCATGAAGCAACTCATGAGCAGGAAGATTGTCTGGGTGGCCCTCAGTTCTGGGGATGACACTGGAGACAGGCTGCTGCTGTGGAGATACCGGGACTGCCTCTTGTGCCTGTACAGGAGAGCCACCATGTATCCATTGGAGAGGGCCATTATTCCTATAAAGGAGACTTCCCTGAAGGTCAGCAGGGTGGACAAGCTGTGCAGGAGGAAGAAGGTCATGGGAATGAAGGAGCAGGATTCTGTGACGTACATAAAGTTGTCTGAGGTCCAATTAGGGGTAGCAGCAATGGAGATGAAGATTTGGCTACTGAAGGATGAGTAGATGACCCACAGGAAGAGAAGGAAACACACGTTGTGACGTGAGGATTTACGTTTGAACCTTGCCAAGCAGGAGCCCATGGGGCTGAGTGTGATGGCTTGGAGGACACTCAGCAGGCAAGTGGCACAGATGGAGAAGCCCCTCATCAATCTGTACAGGTAGATGAGCAATTTACACGTCAGGTCATCCCACCTTCCCCCCTGAGGTATAAAAATGTCCGAAGCTATGAAGCCTTTGATGAGCAGAATTACCAGGTGGATTAGGGCCAGGAGACCAATGGGCAGGTCAGTGGGCTTAGGTCTGTGTCCAGTAATGTGCAAGGAGATGTGGACGAGAAGAAGAAGGGCATTGGCCATGACCCCAATGCCAGTCACGGTGTACACGGTGTTTCTTATGTGAATATTAGTGTACAGTTTGTTGGCTTTGTTCATCTTATAAGGAAAAGAAAAATATTGTGACCACAGTAGCACACAAAAATGTCTTTTTTTTTCCAAATCTGACCTCCTTCATCAATCTCAAATGAACACCACTTCCATGAAGAAAAAAAAAGAAGATTCATCCAACTGTATTTTTATTCCACATGAAAATTCAATTATGGTGCTGGGCACAGTGGTGTCTGCCTGAAGTCCCAGTGACCCAGGATGCTGAGGCAGGAGAATGATGAAGGGTGAAGCCAGTCTGGGCGTCTTAATCAGACCCTGTTACAAAGTACAGAGTCAAAAGGACCAGGTGTAACTTGGTGCTGGTGCACTTACCCACCAGGCAGCCCCCAAGACAAAATTTTTAAAAATACTATGTTCTATTCACACCCTGGAGAAAGCATCTCCACACACTGCCTTATCTCAGTACCTTCCAATCTTACTGGGACCTCCACAGTGGCATACATATTGATACTTCAGTTTTCTTGTACATTAAGAATTGTCAGCCAGGTGCCATGGTGCACTCATGTAATCCCAGTGGCTCGGGAGGCTGAGATGGGACAATGGCAAGTTCAATGCTGATGTCACCAAGTTAGCAAGGACCTAAGAAACTTCCTGAGACCTTGTTGTCTCCAAATTAAAAATTAAAAGTGCCAGGGATTTTTAAAAAGTGGGGTCATGTCACGGCTCAAAAGAATATATTTCCTTCCTATTACCTCATATCTGAGGTTGTCTGGGGCAAGACAGAAACTTACTTGATTTTCCTTTTTCTGATCTTGTTGGTCAATTCCATAATAGGAGGTCTACAAATTGGGCCAAATTTCAGGGGTGTTGATTGCAAGAAACCGGAAGCGAGACCCTCCCAAACATGAGTGTCCACAGATTAGACCTGCATGGAGTTACTTCATGTCAGCACCATGTTAACTCTGGTTTATTTCCCACCAGACCAAATGTTTGTAATATATAAACAAGAAAATATTGGTGTGAACTCAGATGTTGGACTGGTTGAAGTTGCGAGTTGGAGCTACCATTTACGATAGCTTCTTCTTAAGCACCCTAGGATGCTGAGGTCCAGTCATCTCATCTGTCCACATAAAGAGTCCTGTTGTGTGAATCCTGCAGAGACTATGTGGGAAAAAGGAAAGTGTGCCTACCAACCTTGGAAGTGTTCATGGCACATAATGAACTCTCTAGAAATGTTGGCTTCTAATCTTATTATCATATAGTTCTTCATGCACAAGACTTGGGAGAATCAATGCAGTCCTTTTAATAACAGATCAGCTGTGTTCCTTCCTGAAAAGAAAGAGAAGAAAGAAATTACTGCAGGACATGGGGGTGCACACCTGTAATGTCGGCAGGTCAGGAGCCTGAGGCAGGAGGATGTGAGTTCAAAGCCAGTTTGAGCCACTTACACAGGCTCTGAGCAACTCAGCAAGACCCTGTGTCTAAATAAAGTATATAAATAGGGTGGAGATGTGGCTCAGTGGTTAATTGCTCCTGTGTTCAAACTCCAGTAAAAAAATAGAAAAACCAACATAGTAGAACATTTTCACAGTCCTGTTCTGAGAACTCGAAATTTTATATCTGTCCTTGGAATTCTCTGAGGTGGCTATACATGTCACATTGTTGTTAATCCTCTAGCCAGAATAACTAGCCTATGTTATAACATTCTGGAAATATTACCAAGTGCTTAGTTATTTTTTTTTCCTTTTCAAGACTTTATAATCAATTTAGTAGATGAAACTACATTTTAAACAGACTTGGTGCTGTTTTAAAACAGAGTTGGTGTTTTAAGGTTTTAATTAAAGGACACATGCCCAGCCCATTCCTTAAAGATGAGCTCTACAAGATGTTATCTCTATTACAAGTTCAAGGTGACATTTTTTTGAAATCAAATGCCCAAGACTGAAATTTATGCTGGAGAATTTGTTGAATGATCTGCTGGAACAACATTTCTTGGAGAGTGTGTGCAATGCTTTTTAGGTTTCGTACATGAGTAAGAACATGCAGTGTTTGTTTAAAAGGGAAATTCTCTACACCATTAGGGAAAAGTTCTTTTTTTCCCAGATGTGGTGATCAGAAAAAAATACAACTTTTTTTTCTTTCACTTATTCAGTATATTCAGGTTTTCTACCATGACAAGCCCAGAAATGACACTAGGAAGATCTTCCACAAGGCATATATGATGACAGGCACAGATGTTATTCCCTGACATCTTTATACATAAAATTACATACATCTGTTCTTATAACAACTGTTTCATGTAGGTAAAATATATACTGATGAAGCTTTAAAGAATAACTTAAACATCTATGTTTAACTATAATCGTTTATGTACAATATTTTAAAATAAAAATTTTAAATTTTAGTTTTAAAATTGCATTCTCTTATACCATTTGTGTGAAATGGCAACTTTGCTTTCGTTGTGTTTAATTCATGTTAAAAACGTGTGCAAGGCAAGCACACAGCATTGTAAAACTTTCAGTAACATGTTTAAATCACCTGCAAATCAGAGCATTCAAGGAATGATTTTCAGTGTCACTTCAAAATATATAGTTGTGCAAACATGAAAGTTTTAGAAAAAGTAGGAATGAGAGGAAATCAGGAGTTTTCAAAAATATTCAGAAATTAAGACCCCAGTTCAGTGTTACTTTAAAATGACCAGAAAGTCTTATTTTTTGAAGGCAAAACTGCATAGTAGCAGCATGAAAAAATGAGTCTCCTTTCTCCAGAGCATGAAGGAGAGTGAGAAAACACTTTCTACAACAAAAAGAGTGTAGACCCAGGAGCAATTACGTATTTCTGAATCTATCCAGCTGTGAACAAAGAGTTTATTTTTCCTACCAGGATCTGAACCCAGGACTTCTCAACCGTTGATACACATCACTAGGCCAACCCCCTGTTTTTTATTTTGAGACAGGGTCTCACTAAGTTGCCCAGGGCCTTCCTAATTTCCTGAGGTTGGCTTTGAATTCACAACCCTCCTGCCTCAGCCTCTGATACCCTGGGATTCCTGTGCCTATCCCCCATCTAAATTTCAGATCACATCATAATGAATCAGCAAATCATACATCCAATACAGAAAACTGATTCACTTAAATATCATACAATGTGTAAGTGACTTTAAAAAGTATGTAGCTACATCTGTGTTAATAGCTCATTAACATTAGAATGAGCTCTGGTGAATAAGAACACTTTATAAAAATGAGCTAAAAGAAATTGTCCAGCATGTCCTCTCCCAGCCATCACACCTGCCACTCACACCTGTCTATCACAGAAGAGCCCAGAGGCTCAGGACCAGGATGAAACTGTATGCTTCCCTGCAGTGTAATGAAGGGGCCTCCTAAGCTGTGACTCTTAGCAATGTGGTGGTATTTGGTTAACACGCTGTTCAAAGAAAACTACATTAGAAAGACTGCACCTTTCATAGAGAAGGACATAAGTCACAGGGGAAGTAATGTGGACCAGGTGCAATGGTCACACCTGTAATGCCAGCAGTTTGGGAGGCTGAGATAGAAGGATCACAAGTTTGAGGCCAGCCTCAGCAACTTAAAGAGGCCCTAAGCACCTTAGGGAGACCCTGTCTCTAAATAAAATGTGAAAAGTGCTAGGGTTTTGGTTCAAGGGTCAAGCACTCCACTGGGCTTCATCCCTGATACCAAAATAAAATAATAATACCAGCAGCAGCAAAGGAGCACACTTTGATTCACGGTTGCCACCTAGTTCAACTTTACCATGATTCCCATCGCTAAAGTAAGATGGACAATTGAAATCTGGGAGGAGGATTCATCCTGCTTTAAGTTGGTTTCAATGTCAGGAAAAATTGGGCAGGAAGTTCTTCTCTATGGCAGAGATATAGCTGGGAAACTCTGAAGAGCACTAAGGAGAAACAGCTTGCACATCAGGGAGGGCACAGCCACCCACACCAGGTGCCCTGCTGGGGGCAGAGCCACTGTAACTTATATAAGCCACAGGATCAAGGAGGAGAAAATCCTGGAGAATATTTGGGTGAATGAATGGCAGCTATTTCCAGAAAATAAGGCTAAAAATAATCAATTTTTCTGTAAATTGGAAGGATTTAAGTACAGCTCAGGGTTCACACTTACAGATAGACCCTAAGAATATTTTAAAGTCTGTATTCAGAATCATTAAAAGAAAAATTAGTCTTCTAACAACAATAGGAAACAGCAAATTAGATTCATCACAGACCCTAAGCTGTCATCACTGGGAAACCCAAACATACCTGCAGGAGGATCTGTTGCCCTGATACATGAGTCACCTCGGGTTTGCTTTAGGAAGAAGAAAAGCAGATAGGTTCACTTTTTTTCCTGTAACTGCATTTGCATGAAATAGGACCTGAAAATACACACCAGGACAGAATGAGTTTAGGATGTGGAGGGAAAGGCACACTCATACATTGCTGGTGGGACTGCAAATTGGTGCAGCCAATATGGAAAGCAGTATGGAGATTCCTTGGAAAACTGTGGATAGAACCACCATTTTACCCAGCTATCCCACTCCTCGGTCTATACCCAAAGGACTTAAAAAGATCATACTACAGGGACACAGCCACATCCATATTTATAGCAGCACAATTCACAATAGCTAAACTGTGGAGCCAATCTAGATGCCCTTCAGTGGAAGAATGGATACAAAAATGGTGCATATATAATCAAAGGCCTTTCAGACACTTTCATTATTAGAGAAAGGGCAAAGAGAATGTTTAAGTGAATAATGAAAAGAAAGAAGATTAATGGACACAAATATTCTTCTTACCTAGCTATGGACAATTCTGTTATCTTGTCATTGGGGCAAAGAGAAAGACACCACAATCTAATTCACTAGACTTTTCCTGGGATGGTGACACAGGACCACTGTCCTCTCACTTTAAATTTGCTCATGGGCAGAGCACCCACTATGGAGTACCACTATTCACTTTTAAATTTTGAGATTAAATGTATTACAAGGAAGATTATATGGGAAAGTTCGATAGATGCCTGTGGCCATGTGAGGTTGCCCTCATTACCTTCTGGGCCATGTAAAATTATGGTTTTTAATTCCTCAGAGTCTAGTAGTCACAGATCAGTAATATTCTATTTGTTCCAGAAGGTGAGAGAAGGAAACCTGCGTGTATTTTGTACAAAGCAGACAGGTGACTTATTACATCCCTGATTATTAGTTTAGGAGTAAATAGCATATGAAACAGGGAAACACATATGTAACATGAGCACTGCTGTAGTTGCTAGAAAAAAAAATTAAATAGAAACCTGAGATAATTGGCACTTCCTATTGAAAATAGCACCTAACTTTCTGCATCTCAAAGGATGATGCAACCTAAGAAGATCTCCTTCCCCACATTTCACAGAGCACCTTAGTCTTCTTAAATATAGGCATGAAAGCTGGGTGTCTCAAGCTACCAAACACCTCACTCCTAGACCCAGTTTGCCCCTTTCAACCTCCTCCTACAAGCCCCAGGTACTCACTAACTATCTCTGTGGAACGGAGAGGCACTTACCTGGATGGATGCAGAGCACTTGGTGCACCTGTGCATAACCTGCATGGGTCTAAGAGAAAGGGTGCCGTGAGCTCATCTCTCTGCAGCCTGCAATTTTAGTGTCTCTACTAAGGTGACAAGATCCCACTGGGGAGCACAGAACTATAGAGTCCCCAGTGGAACATTTCGCTTGTCCCCTTGATTTGATTCTACTCTGGATAACAACCACCTGGGGAGAGGTGCTCAAAATTTCCTATGAGTTCCCTGGACAAAAAAATAAAGTGCATCCCAATCTTGTAGACAACTCCAAGTTCTCTTACTTGGTTTCAAAGTTAAAATTAACCCGTATCCTTTCCACATGTTTTGATGTCAGGATTCTGGGTATGAGAGGTCCCTCGATTGTCCTGAGGCTCTGTAGATCCTCTCCATTTAATTCCATTTTCACTGGACCACCTGGTTTCCTGACATTCCTGCTCACATACTCCATGATTTCCATACAGAAAATTCCAGAATTCACACTGCATCACATAAAAATGCTCTTGAAGTAAAACAGAAAAATAGAGGCAGATCTGAAGGCTGGGCTTGAGGGAGCAGCAGGCAGGTGGCACCTACTTTCAGGTGAGGCAGAGTCTGTGCTGGACTCCACTCTGTTGAGAACCTGAGTGATCATCCCTCAGGTTCATCCTCATCAATGGAGACAAGAAAAAGGCTCACGCTTCCTCTGGAAGGAACAATCAAAATGTTTGTTTCTTATGTGATTTATTTTTTAACATGTTTTTAAGTTGGACACAATATCATCTTTATTTTATTTATTTATTTTTATGTGGTGCTGAGGATCGAACCCAGATCCTTGCACATGCTAAGCAAGCACACTACCGTCAAGCCTCAATGCCGCAGTCTGGCTGGGCACAATTCAGGAGCCACTTGTCAAAAGAAACGAACTTTATTTTTAGAACACACACACCACACCACACAGCTCCTCAGGAAAAACCCTCAGAGCCCAACTGCCACCACCGGCTTCCCACAAGCCTCTCAACCTCCCCCACTCCTCCTACTCTTGAGGCCGATTGGCTGGGTCATGTGGGTGGAGCCAAAAAAAGTCCCCAAATGGGCATCACCACAAGGGAACCAATTTGTAGCTTCTTCTAGTGTAGAGAAAATATGTATGTCATGTGTAGTTTTATCCTCTAATTCATTGTCCAAACTAAGGGCTCCAGGCAATCTTGTATGTGCCCTGATATGTCCTATAAAGAATGGATCTTTTCTGTCCCAGATTAGACTTTGTATAGTTTAAAGCAAAGATAAAACAGTAGAGGAAGGGGAAATCCTACCAGAAACTTCAAGGGATACTATAGCATTAACTAAGTTGGAGCCTCATCCCACATGATGGAGATTAGGGCCTACTTTTTCTTTTATTAGATGCAGGGTCTCTGGTTTTATTCCCAGGTCCTTGATGCATTAAAAGAAACCTGAAATGGAAAAAAAGTGAGGAGGGGGGATTTGGGCTGCAGGATATTCATTCATTGGTTGGTTTTCTGTTGTTTTGGTTTTGGCATTAGTATGGAACCCAGGGGTGCTTAACCTCTGAGCCCCAGTCGCAGCCCTTTTCATTTTTTTTTTAGAGACAAGGCCTCACTGAGTTGCCTAGGGCCTCACTAAGTTGCTGAGGCTGGCCTCCAACTTTTGATCCTCCTGCCTCAGTCTCCCATGCTTCTGGAATAACAGTTATTCACCACCCCACCTGGATTCATTCAGGTATTTAATATAAAAGGATTATTTAGGAATGCTTTTATACTTACATAAAATTTACCAAAACAGCAGAGGGAATTCCTAAATATCCTCCCCCTGGGAAGGAGAAATCCATCCTCTATTTTACAAATTTAGCATTACTGTGTGCATTGGATTGCTAGAGCTATCAGATCAGAATACCACAGACTGAGTGCTCAAAAGGTCAGAAATTCATGATGAATGTTTCTTAGATTTGCTTCCTCCTGTGACCTCTCTTCTTGACTTGCAGATGGCCACTTGGGGTTGTATCCTTTTCTGGTCTCCCCTCTGAGCACTGTCTGAATCCAAATCTTACAAGGAAGTGAGTCACACCATTTTAGGACAAAGCCCTGTGAACTCGTGTGAACGTACCACAACTATATTGGTAAAGGTTCTGCCTTCCAACGTTACCTCAGTATCAAGGTCTGAGAGTTAGGACTTAAATGTAGGAAGTTTGAGAGTACATGAGCCAGACTGTGACACTGGGTGCCAAACCAAGATCTGACATCAAACACTACCCCTAACAAATAAGAGTTCTTTTTTTGAATTTCACAATTTTTATGTGTGGGTCATTTATTCATATGCACATAGGAAAGTAAAGTCCCATTCATTCTACTGTCTTCTATATTCAGATTGGCCCTCCCTTTCCTTCATTCCCCTTTGACAAATCCAATGTACTTCCATTCTTTCCTACCCCCCACTTATTGTGAGATAGCATCCGCATACTAGAGAAAGCATTTAGCCTTTAGTTTGGGGGATTGAATAACTCCCATTAGCATGACAGTCCCCCATTCCATCCACTGACTGGCAATGCATATCACACCTCTTTGTTTGGGTATATTCCATGGTGTGCATTTAGCACATTTTTTTCACCCATTCATCTGGTTAAGGACACCTGTGTTGGTTCCACAGTGAGCTATTGTGAATTGAGCTGCTGTGAACATTGATGTGCCTGCATCACTATAGCACGCTGATTTTAAATCCACGTGGTGGTTTCATTCCTAGTTTCCTGAGCAATCTCCACCCTGATTTCCAGAGTGGTTGCACCGCTTTGCAGTCCCACAGCCATGGATGAGTGCAACATTTCCCCCACATCCTCACCAACACTTATTGTGACTTGTATTCTTTATAATTGCCTTTCTTACCTGCATGAGATGAAATCTCAGTATAGTTTTAGTTTGCATTTCTCTAATTTCTAGAAAAAATAAAATACTCAAGAAATATTGAGCATTTTTCCCTATATTTGTTGACCATTGGTATTTCTCTCTCTATGAAGTGTCTGATAGTCCTCTTTGCCCATTTATGAATTGGGTTATTTGTTTTTGAGGTGTTCAGTTTTTTGAGTTATATACTGGAGATTAGTGCTCTGTCTGAGATGTGGGTGGCAAAGATGTTCTCCCATTCTGTAAACCCTCTCTCCCCCTTCTTGATCATTTCTCTTGCTGTAAAGAAGCTGTTGAGTTTGGTTTCATGCCATTTATTTACTCTTGATTGAACATTTTGTGCTTTAGCAGTTTTATTGAGGAAGTTGGTTCCTAAGCCAAAATGAGGTAGATTGGGGTCTCTGCGTCTCTGGTCTAATGCCTAAGTTCTTGATCCATTTAGAGTTGGGTTTTGTGCAGGTTTAGAGACAAGTGTATAATTGCATGTGGCTTATTGAGGATTTCCAGTTTTCCCCACTCCATTTTTGTGAGAGGTTATCATTTCTCCAATGTTTGTTTTCAGCACCTTTGTCTAGTATGAGGTCACTGTATTTCTGTGGATTCTTCTCTGTGTCTTCTGTTCTTACCATTGGTCTACCTGTCTGCTTGGTGCCCATACACCATGCAGTTTTTGATACTGTAGCTCTGTAGTATAATGTAAGGTCTGGTATTGTGGTGTTTCCTGCTTTATTTTTCTTGCTAATGATTGGCTTGGCTATTCTGGGCCTCTTGTTTTTCCAAATTAATGTTATGACTGATTATTTCTATTCCTATGGAAAATGTTACTGGGATTTTAATAGGAACTGCATTCAATCTGTGTAGCACTTGTGGTAGTATGGCCATTTTGACAATGTTAATTCTGCCTCTCTAAGATCATGGAAGATCTTTCCATCTCCTGAGGTCTTCTTCAATTTTATTCTTTAGAGTTCTGTGTTTTCCTTGTAGAAGTCTTTTATCTCTTTTGTTTGATTGATTCCCAAATATATATATTTTTGAGGCTACTGTGAATGGGGTAGTTTTCCTAATTTCTTTTTCAGTCAATTCATCACTGATATATAAGTATGCAATTGAATTATAGGTGTTGATTTTACATCCCGCTACTTTGCTAAATTCATTTGTGAGTTCTAGAAGTTTTCTAGTGGAGATTTTTGGTTTCTCTAAATATAGAATCATGTCATCAGCAAATAAGGATAGTTTGAGTTCTTCTTTTTCATTCCTTGTCCCTTTAATTTCTTTCTTCTATTTACTTCCTTTGGCTAGAGTTTCCAGATGATGTTGAATAAGAAGTGGTGAAACAGGGCATCCTTATCTTGTACAAGTATTTCAAGAGAATATGCTTTCAATCATTCCATTTAGGATGATGTTGACATAGGGTTTAGCATATATAGCTTTTACAATACATGTTCCTTATATCCCTGGTTCTTCTAGAATTTTGAACATGGATACTTGCTGTACTTTATCAAAGTTTTTTCTGCATCTATTCAGATAGTATGATTCTTGTCTCTAAGTCTGTTGATGTGATGTATTACATTTATTGATTTCCATTATGTTGAAACAAACTTGCATTTTTTAGATGAACCCCTCTTGATCATAGGGCACTAGATTTTTAAAATGATTTCATAGGCATTTTGCCAGAATTTTATTAAGAAGTTTTGCATCTAAGGTCATCAGGGTTATTGGTCTGAGGTTTCTTTTCTTGATGTGTCTTTGTCTGGTTTTGGTATCAGGGTGATACCAGCTTGTAGAATGTTTGAAAAGGTTCCCACCTCTTCTATTGCATGGAATGATTTGAGAAGTGTTGGTGTTAGTTCTTCTTTGAAAGTCTCATAGAATTGGCTGATTCCTATCAGAACTCAAAGATGTTAATCAGATATGATTTGTATTTTCAGTCATTTGGATTTATTTTTGCATTTTAACTTGAATTAGTTTGTTCTTCCCCCCCCCTTTTTAAAAAAATTTATTGTTGGTTGTTCAAAACATTACAAAGCTCCTGACATATCATATTTAACACTTTGATTCAAGTGGGTTATGACCTCCCATTTTTACCCCATATACAGATTGAAGAATCACATCAGTTACACATCCACTGATTTACCTATTGCCATACCAGTGTCTGTTGTATTCTGCTGCTTTTCCTATCCTCTACTATCCCCCTCCCCTCCCCTTCCCCTCCCATCTTCTCTCTCTACCCCATCTACTGTAATACATTTCTCCCTCTTGTTTTTTTCCCTTTCCTCTTGTATGTAATTTTGAATAACCATGAGGGTCTCCTTCCATTTCCATGCAATTTCCCTTCTCTCTCTCTTTCCCTCCCCCCCTCTCATCACTGTTTTATGGTGATCTTCTCATGCTCTTCCTCCCTATTCTGTTCTTATTTGCTCTTCTTATATCAAAGATGACATTTGGCATTTGTTTTTTAGGGATTGGCTAGCTTCACTTAGCATAATCTGCTCTAGTGCCATCCATTTCCCTGCAAATTCCATGATTTTGTCATTTTTTAGTGCAGAGTAATACTCCATTGTCTATAAATGCCACATTTTTTTTTCATCCATTCATCTATTGAATGGCATCTGGGTTGGTTCCACAGTCTAGCTATTGTGAATTTTGCTGCTATGAACATCATTGTAGCAGTATCCCTATAATACGCTCTTCTAAGGTCTTTAGGGAATAGTCCAAGAAGGGGAATAGCTAGGTCAAATGGTGGTTCTATTCCCAGCTTTCCAAGGAATCTTCATAATGCTTTCCAAATTGGCTGCACCAATTTGCAGTCCCACCAGCAATGTACAAGTGTACCCTTTCCCCCACATCCTCGCCAGCACTTGTTGTTTGACTTCATAATGGCTGCCAATCTTACTGGAGTGAGATAATATCTTAGGGTGGTTTTGATTTGCATTTCTCAGACTGCTAGAGATGGTGAGCATTTTTTCATGTATTTGTTGATTGATTGTATGTATTTTGCTGCTATGAACATCATTGTAGCAGTATCCCTATAATACGCTCTTCTAAGGTCTTCAGGGAATAGTCCAAGAAGGGGAATAGCTGGGTCAAATGGTGGTTCCATTCCCAGCTTTCCAATGAATCTTCATAATGCTTTCCAAATTGGCCACACCAATTTGCAGTCCCACCAGCAATGTACAAGTGTACCCTTTTCCCCACATCCTCACCAGCACTTGTTGTTGTTTGACTTCATAATGGCTGCCAATCTTACTGGAGTGAGATAGTATCTTAGGGTGGTTTGGATTTGCATTTCTCAGACTGCTAGAGATGGTGAGCATTTTTTCATGTATTTGTTGATTGATTGTATGTACTCCTCTGAGAAGTGTCTGTTCAAGTCCTTGGCCCATTTTTTTGTTTGGGTTATTTGTTATCTTATTGTTTAGTTTTTTGAGTTCTTTGTATACTCTGGATATTAGGGCTCTATATGAAGTGTGGGGAGTAAAAATTTGTTCCCAAAATGTAGGCTCCCTATTTACCTCTCTTATTGTTTCTCTTGCTGAGAAAAAACTTTTTAGTTTAAGTAAGACCCATTTGTTGATTCTTGTTATTAACTCTTGTGCTATGGGTGTCCTATTAATGAATTTGGAGCCCGACCCCACAATATGTAGATTGGAGCCAACTTTTTCTTCTATCAGATGCAGAGTCTCTGATTTGATATCAAGCTCCTTGATCCATTTTGAGTTAACTTTTGTGCATGGCAAGAGGAGGGGATTCAGTTTCATTTTGTTGCATAGGGATTTCCAGTTTTCCCATCACCATTTGTTGAAGATGCTATCCTTTCTCCATTGCATGCTTTTAGCCCCTTTATCAAATATAAGATAGTTGTAACTTTGTGGGTTAGTCTCTGTGTCCTCTATTCTGTACCATTCGTCCACCCGCCTGTTTTGGTACCAGTACCATGCTGTTTTTGTTACTATTGCTCTGTAATATTGTTTGAAATCTGGTATCGCTATACCACCTGATTTACACTTCCTGCTTAGAGTTTCTTTTGCTATTCTGGGTCTTTTATTTTTCCATATGAATTTCATGATTGCTTTATCTATTTCTACAAGAAATGCCACTGGGATTTTGATTGGCATTGCATTAAACCTATAGAGTACTTTTGGTAATATCGCCATTTTGATGACGTTAGTTCTGCCTATCCATGAACAGGGTATATTTTTCCATATTCTAAGATCTTCTTCTATTTCTCTCTTTAGGGTTCTGTAGTTTTCATTGTATAAATCTTTCACCTCTTTTGTTAGGTTGATTCCCACATATTTTATTTTATTTTTTTAGGATATTGTTCATGGAGTGGTTTTCCTCATTTTCATTTCAGAAGATTTGTTGCTGATACACAGGAATGCTTTGATTTTTGCGTGTTGATTTTATATCCTGCCACTTTGCTGAATTCATTTATAAGCTCTAGTAGTTTCTTTCTACACCCTTTTGGGTCTGTTAGATATATGATCATATCATCTGCAAATAGTGACAATTTAAGTTCTTCTTTTCCTACTTTTATGCCTTTAATTTCTTTTGTCTGTCTAATTGCTCTGGGTAGTATTTCAAGATCTAAATTGAATAGAAGTGGTGAGAAAGGGCATCCCTGTCTTGTTCTAGATTTTAGAGGGAATGCCTTCATTTTTTCTCCATTCAGGATGATGCTAGCCTGAGGCTTAGCATAGATAGCTTTTACAATGTTGAGGTAAGTTCCTGTTATCCCTAGTTTTTCTAGTGTTTTGAACATAAAAGGATGTTTTGAACATTTTCAAATGCTTTTTCTGCATCTATCAAGATGATAATGTGGTTCTTATCTTTAAGTCTATTGATGTGGTGAATAGCATTTATTGATTTCCGTATATTGAACCCGCCTTGCATCCCGGAGATGAATCCTACTTGATCGTGATGCACAATTTTTTTGATATGCTTTTGTATCTGATTCGCCAAGATTTTATTGAGGATTTTTGCATGTACGTTCATTAGAGATATTGGTGTGTAGTTTTCTTTCTTTGAAGTGTCTTTGTCTGGTTTCAGGATCAGGGTGATGTTGGCCTCATAGAATGAATTTGGAAGAGCTCCTTTTTTTTCTATTTTTTGAAATAGCTTGAAAAGTATTGGTATTAATTCTTCTTTGAAAGTTTTGTAAAACTACTCTGTATACCCATCCGGTCCTGGGCTTTTTTTGGTTGGTAGTCTTTTGATGGCTTTTTCTATTTCCTCCTTTGTTAGTGGTCTGTTTAATTGTGTGTATCCTCCTGACTCTGTCTGGGCAGATCATATGACATAAGAAATTTACTGATATCTTCACTATCTTCTATTTTATTCATTTCAAAGTGCTTTCTAATTATCTTCTGTATTTCTGTAGTGTCCGTTGTGATATTGCCTTTTTCATCCCGTATGTTAGTAATTTGAATTCTCTCTCTTCTTCTCTTCGTTAGCATGGCTAAGGGTCTGTTGATATTTATTTCTTCGAAGAACCATCTTTTAGTTTTATCAATTTTTTCAATGTTTTTTTTTGTTTCAATTTCGTTGATTTCTGCTCTGATTTTAAATATTTCTTGTTTTCTACTACATTTGCTGTTGTTTTGCTCTTCCTTTTCTAGGGTTTGAGATGAAGTGTTTTATTTGTTGTTTTTATATTTTTTTGAGGAATGACCTCCAGGTGATGAATTTCCCTCTTAAAACTGCTTTCATTGTGTCCCATAGATTCCGGTATGTTGTGTCTGTATTTTCATTTATCTATAAGAATTTTTTTTTTTATTTCCTCCTTTATGTCTTCTGTAACCCATTGATCATTCAGTAACATATTGTTCATTTTCCAGGTGATGCAGGATGTTTCCTTCCTTCTTTTATCATTGATTTCCAGTTTCATTCCATTATGATCAGATAAGATGCATGGTATTATCTCCACCCCTTTATATTTACTAAGAGTTGCCCTATGACATAATATATGGTCTATCTTTTTGAAGGATCCATGTGCTGCTGAGAAGAATGTGTATCCATTTGATGATGGTTGATATAGTCTATATATTTTGGTTAAGTCTAGGTTATTAATTGTGTTATTGAGTTCTATTGTTTCTTTATTCAGCTTTTGTCTGGTGGATCTGTCCAATGGAGAGAGCGGTGAGTTGAAGTCACTGAAAATTATTGTGTTGTGGTCTATTTGACTCTTAAACTTGAGGAGAGTTTGTTTTATGAATGTTGCAGCACCATTGTTTGGTGCATACATATTGATAATTGTTATGTCTTGTTGGTGGATGGTTCCTTTTAACAGTATATAGTGGCCTTCTTTATCCCTTTTGATTAACTTAGGTTTGAAGTTGATTTTATTTGATATGAGTATGGTCACTCCTGCTTGCTTCCAAGGACCATGTGAGTGGTATGATTTTTCCCAGCCTTTCACTTTCAACCTGTGTATGTGTTTTCCTATCATATGAGTCTCCTGAAGGCAGCATATTGTTGGATTCGTTTTTTTTTTTAATCCAGTGTACTAGCCTTTGTCTCTTGATTGGTGAATTTAAGCCATTAACATTTAAGTTTACTACTGATATATTGTTTGTACTTCCAGACATGCTTATTTATTTATTTATTTTAATATGGCTCATTTTGCCTTTTTGGTTATATTTTTTGTCCTTCTCTTTACTGGGTTACCTCCCAATGTTAGTTTTGGGTGCTGTTTTTCAATTCCTCTTCTTCTAATGTTTTGCTCAGAATGCCTTGCAGTGCTGGTTTTCTGGCTGCAAATTCTTTTAACTTTTGTTTATCATGAAATATTTTAATTTCATTGTGAAATCTGAAGCTTAATTTTGCTGGATACAATATTCTTGGTTGGAATTTATTATTTTTCAGCATTTGAAATACATTGTGTCAGGATCTTCTTGCTTTCAAAATCTGTGATGAAAAATCAACCGTTAACCTAATTGGTTTACCCCTGAATGTAATCTGCCTTCTTTCTCTCGTAGCTTTTAATATTCTTTCATTGTTCTGTATGTTGGATATCTTCATAATTATGTGTCTTGGAGTTGGTCTATTATGGTTTTGTATATTTGGGGTCCTGTAGGCTTCCAGGATTTGGCAATCCATTCCATCTTTCATTTCTGGGAAGTTTTCTAAGATTATTTCATTCAACAGATTGTTCATTCCTTTGGTTTGAACCTCTATGCCTTCTTCTATCCCAATGACTCTCAAGTTTGGTTTTTTTATGACATCCCATATCTCTTGGATAGATTGCTCATGATTTCTTAACATACTTTCTGTGTTGACTATATTCTTTATGAGTTGATAAACTTTGTCTTCATTATGTGATGTTCTGACTTCTATTTGATCTAGTCTATTTGCAATATTTTCATTTGAGTTTTTAATTTGGTTTATGGTTTCCTGTATTTCTAGGATTACTGTTTGATTTTTTTTTAATCTCTATCTCCTGGTAGAGCTCCTTCTTTGCAATTTGAATTTGCTTATGCAATTTGTTTTCAAAGTATTTTTTCATTGTTTCAAATTGCTGTCTAATGACTTCTCTAAGATTCCATTCCATCTGAGTCAGGTATGCCTTGAGTTCTTTCTCTGTCCATTTTTCTGATGCCTGTAGGTTCTCCTGTAGATTTAAGTTGTCCTGCATTGTTTTTAATCCTTTTTCCCTTGTTTTTTCATGTTGTTCACATTACTTTCCAACTCTGTTTAACTGCTGTGTTTCTGTTTACTCCTATAACTTTGTTTTGGTTTTGTATATCTCTGTGGTCTCTCCTTTGTGGTTGGAGACTATGCCTAGAAATGTTGGGCTTTATTGTAATTTAAAGGTGATTCATTCAGTTCATAAAAGGCTTCCAGATTCTGTATGCATATAGTGATTTGTTGTCTGTTCTTAGGACTTTATGTTTAGGTTAGGTGCTATGATGGTATGAGGGTTAGTATGTCTTGGCTACTTTGGAAGATTGCTCTACTGAAGGGGGTTACTAACTAGTGATTATATCAGGGTGTTGGTAGTAGCTAGGTATTTAGGAGCCCTATAGACAACCTTGAAACATTCACCTATTTGCATTTGGACAATTACACGTAATGGAAGACGTAATGCTTGGGATGAAAGTTGGGGGGGGGCGGTAGGGGAAGGAAGGTGCTCTTAAAAAAAGAAGGAGAGAGAGAGAGATAGAATAGTGTAGAATGGAAAGAACAATAAAACTTGAAAAGGGAAAGAAGAAAAGAAGGAAAAGGTGAGACAAAAACTAATAAAATAGAAATTTAAAAAATTGAAGTCTTAGAGATCCATTTTCTTCTCTTCCAGTAGGTGGAGCTGTGCCCTCCGAGCCGAGCTTCTGCCCTCTATGTGCCGACAGCAATCCCTGTAAGGCAGCTCCTGGGCGTCTCTCAATCCTGTTAGTCCAGCGCCGTTTCACTTCTTCTGCCCCTCCCCCTTCCTCCTGCCAGCCAGCCAGGTCCTGCTCACCAGAGGCGGTTCCCCAAGGATCTGGTTATTACACTTGCAGCCCCACTGCATGCCCTATTTTCCGAACAACTGAGCACTCTCTCTGTCATTCATCCAAGCCCCAGTGCTGTGGAGCGGTGATCTGGGAACCAACAGTTTAATTTTTCCAGACCCCTTTGGTGGGCACGCCCCCGGAAACTGGCAGCTAAGACCTTGGGTGTCGCTGCTGATGGTAGGAGGAGTTGGGGATCAAGAATCCCCTTTACTTCCCTCGGCCCCTACAGACATGCCCACACCACTGGCGGTAGGGGGAGTTGGAGGTCGGGAGTCCCTCGGCCTCTACAGTCACGCCCATGGAGAGATTTTTGAGGTTTCCCGGCTGTTTGTATCTGATGGGGGTGGGAGTCACACACTTGCTAAAGCGGATTCTGCTGGGAAGGAATCTCGTTGGCTGAACTCTGGTGACGTCACCTCTCTGCTATGGCAGGCCCCAGGTTCCTTGCCGGTGTGTCTGAAGAGAGCGGTGGGACTGGCCTCTCTCTTGGCTGACCCAATCTCGGTTGGTTTCGGTTCCCGGTTCGCTATTTCATGAAGGCTTCATTAGAGACCTCTTCATAGGGTCCCTGTGCCGCACTTGCTGAGTCGCCTTGGAAGCTGGTCACTGCACAGCAGCGTCCAGTCGCCACGCAGCAGCGGCTGGTTGCTGTGCAGTGGCGGTCTGGACCTCTGTGCCGCATGGCGGAGATTTACTCGTCTAGGGCAAACTGTCACCTCCAATAATCCTACTAATTCCCGGCAGGTCTCACTTCAGCGGAATTTTGCTAGAAGTTTTTCAGCAGGTAGAATCTAAGCATATTAATGCGTCTCTCTGACCCCGTTATCGAGGAGGTACTGACAGTGCTGCCTCCCCACCTGCTGCCATGTTGGGTCTCGAATCGGACTTTATCTCTTAAAGAGTCAAAAAGTGGAAGCAGGTCTTCTGTAGGCAGGTGAAGCCAAGGCCTTAACCAGTTGAGTTTGTCCAACAGTTTCTGTCATTCCACCAATGGGACAGAGTCCAACTTAAGTTCAGCTCCTAGAATTTTAAAAGGGTGTAAGGTCTGGACCTTGTCATTAGATATACATAATCCTCCCTTTTGTAAGAGAGCTCGGAATTCCTTATAGGTGGAGCCTAACGCTTTGGCGTCCACTGTCCCAATAATGATGTCATATCCATGTGAACACATAGAATCATGTCCAATCACGTCCGAAGAGGTTGCAGGACTTGTGAAAGATAATGGTGACAAAAGGCTGGACAGTTAGCCATGCCCTGGGGTAACACCACCCACTCATATCTTTGGTCTGGCCCCTGGAAATTAACATAGGAAACAGAGAAGGCAAACTTCTCACAGTCCTGGGGATCAAGGGGAATAGAAAAGAAGCAATCCTTGATGTCAGTCACAATGAGATCCAAATCCTGAGGGATGGAGGGGATCCAGGGTAGCCCTTGCAAGGGGGTACCAATGGCAATCCTCCACTCACTAATCTTTCTTAGGTCCTGTAACATTCTCCATTTCCCTGTGGCCCTTTGTATGACAAATTCAGGACTATTCCAAGGGCCCAGGGAGGGCCTAATATGCCCTGGGGTCAGTTGTTCTGATATTATTGCCTTTAGCTTTTGTAGTCTATCTGGGGGAAGCGGCCACTGTGCCACCTACACTGGAGGGCCCGGAAACTATTGAATGTCGGGGACGGTAGGAACAGTGGCCTCTAGGATTGGGGGTGAGGCTTTACATGGGGTGCAGGAGTGTTCCGCCTCGATGTCTCAAAAAGTGGATCCCACCGGTCATTGCTAAGGGGACCCGATGGGCCAAACTGTTGTTGGCACTCCTCTTCCTCTAGGATATCATCATATTTCCCTTTGTGATCTGTGGTGATGATCACCTCAGCTTCCTCCAAAATGTCCCGTCCCTTCAGATCAGCTGTCAGGCCAGACACCACCAGAGGGCATACCCCTCCCTGACTCCCATCTACATCCTTCCAAGTAAGCCAATCCTTGGTTTCTCCAGACATTGTATCGCCCCCCACCCCCAATAACTGAGGTCCGGGAATCAGATTCCATAGTGGGGGAACCTCCTCTTTCCGTAATACTGTCCGGTCTGCTCCAGTGTCAATCAAGCAGCAGAACTTTTTATCTACTATGAAGATGTCCATTTTGGGCCTAATTCCCAGGATTATGGGGACTGTCCAGTGGACCCTAGGTGGGCCAGTAGGCGAAGTGCCTCCTTTGGGTGACAGGGCTGGAGGGCACCCCATTAGTAGTTTAAAGGCTTCTCCTCAAAATCAAATTTGGTTTATAATCCCTCTGCCAATGGAATCCCTTTCTACATGGGGGCAAGGCATCTAAGGCGGAGTTTGCCCCTTGGTCCAATCTGAGGGACGTCCCTGCGGGGCACCAGGTCTTATTTGTCCTGTAGGACACTCTCTCTTGAAGTGGCCCTGTTGACCACATCCATAACAAACCCCTCTCCCGGCACCCCTGAAAGAGGGAAGTGCTGTAGTAAGAGCCCCAGCAAGCAAAGCCGTTGGGCCTGCAAGGCCGCAACCAACGACTGTGATTGGTGGGCCTGAGTACCAACGTCCTTAGTGGCCACTATCCACCTCCCCATAGATCTGTCTTTCATCCCCGCACAGGCTAGCTTGTGGTCTGTGGTCATCCCCTCCCAGACCAGCATCTTGACAAACTGATCCCGAAGGGGCCCTGGGGGGAATTTCCTTTGGAGGGTCTTTTCCATACTCTCAATGAAGGTGAAAAGATCCTCTGTAGCCCTCTGAGTAACTCCTGCTATCAGGGGCTCTGAGGGGCCTTCCTCCAACTTCTTCCATGCTGCCAGCCCCAAAGCCCATACCTGCTCCTGGTAGGGGGCAGGGATAGCAGACTGCTGAAAGCCTGTGGAAAATTGACCACTGGACCCCGACGGTATCCCATAAGTTACAGGAGCCAGGGGGTTAACAGCCTGATTCCACTCAGCCTGAGCGTAGCACTCCTCATTAAAGAAAGCTCACCACTTCAGGTACAGGGGACCAGGAAGCACGGCCATGGTTAAGTCTTTCCAGTCTTGGGTGGTACTCTGTTGGTGGGCCAGACCCTGGAGGAGGGTTTTGGCCCAGGATGAATTAGGTACATCTTTGGAGACCGCCTTTTTGAGTTCTTTCAAATCTTGGGCCTCCCAGGGATACCATAAGGCCAGTCTATGGCCCCCAGGGTAAGCATTTACCAGGAAAGCCATACAAGATGGCTGCTTCCCCGGCTTTTCCGGGTTTGCACAAGAGGGCGGAGAATTTCCATGGCGGGAGGGGTGATAATATGGCGGAGGTCACTCCCCATCCCATCTCTCTATCACATTTTCCAGGACAGGGGCACTTGGTATGGAACCCAGAGGACCAGGCCAGGGATCAAAAGGATCTAGGAGGCCATTGTCAGAGGGAGCTTTTAAATCTTTCTCCTCGTGGGCAGCGAGAGGACTGACTCACTGTGACCCAAGAGGCTCCTTAACAATGGCTTTCCAGTCAGGGTCATTGTACTTAGTATAAGATTGCCCCATCTTTTCCAGGGATACCCTTACCTTGAAACTCCCTTGGCTTGGCTCGCCGATACTTCCTTGGCGTCCGGGTTTGGTGTCCGGTTTCAGTGTCCTTTTTTGGGTGCCAGATATCAGGGTTTTTAGCCCCCCATCTCCTCCTGACTGGCGGGAGAAGTGGGAAAGCACGCCCCGACCAAGACAAGCCAAGAAAGGTAAAGGTTGACTGGCGGCCCGCACCCAGCCCTCCCTCACTGGAGGACAATCAGACGCACCAGGGAGATGAGTCAAAGCAGGATCTCATTTATTGAGCAAGTACACACAGCTTATATACTGCACAGGAGCCAATCAAAATAAAGGTCATAGGGTGGAGCGAGTTCACCACCCACCTCATAGTCTGTTAGGGAAGCACGAGCTGTCCACGAGGGCGGGAGAGTCCTGGACCTATCCTGGAGGTAGTCCGCCTCTTCTGTCACTGGACACAGCACCTCCTCCTGGCAGATCACCAGGAGCCATCCCAGCCACATGTGCAGCCCCAAGACCGGGAAGTGGGCAGCCAGGCCATTCAGAGCTACACCTCTGAATATTTTTATTTATTTATTTATGAATTTATTTTTATTATGAGACAGGGTCTCGCTAAGTTGCTGAGGCTGGCCTTAAATTTGTGATCCTCCTGCCTCAGCCTCCCAAGTTCCTGGGATGACAGGGGGTTGCTCTAGCCCCTGGCTTTCCTGTTTTTTTTTTTTTTTTTTTTTTTTAATGTGACTACAACACAGTGTTGGTAGCAGGCCCGCCCTGGCCCCTGGGGACTCAACCCCGACTTCTTTGTTCTGCATGTCTATGTAGCCAACTCACAATGCCATGAAGCGGGCTTGTGGTTTCCTGTTTATCTGCCTGGAGCATATGTGTCTCTCGGGAACATCTTGACCTGTTCAAGCCTCCTGATAGGGAACGGTGACGGTGGCGGTAACCCAAGGACGCAGTTATTACTCTTCCCTCCTCGCTTTTGAGTAATTTCCCGCAGCTGTTACAAAAGATATATAAGGGGAACAAATTTGGCAATAAAGCGCACACACGCCTCCTCCTGGATGAAGAACCTTGGTGTCCTGTGTATTTCTTAACCCCACCATCCATCGCCGTACTCGGCTTCTGTTAGCCGGACGTGGCACACAGTGCTCAAGTATGTATGTGTCTCCTGTTTGTGTCCCACATTATATCTCTCTTATTTTTGTGTTTTTTTTTTCCTTTTGCAGGGGGTTGCTGTGGATTGAATTCAGGAGCACTCAACGACTGAACCCCATCCCCAGCCCTATTATGTATTTTATTTAGAAACAGGGTCTCACTGAGTTGCTTACTGCCTTGCTTTTGCTGAGGCTGACTTTGAACTGGTGAACCTCCTGCCTCATCCTCCTGAGTCCCTGGGTTGAGAGGTGTGCACCACACCCAGTTTTCACTCATCAGAGAGCAGTCTTCTTGGAGGAAGCAGGTGCTAAATCTCATGATGAAAGTAAGTATTACTTCCTGAAGTGATGTCATTGCGGGCTACATAAGCCAGCATTCCTGTTATGTCCACACCATGACCAGCACTGTAATAAATGTCACTTGTCTCATCTCCACAGAGCAGCAGGATAGGCACTGAATGTCTCTGCATTTCCAAAAAGCCACATAGACCAAGAGACTAAAGACAGGCCAGGAGCAAAGACAGGAAGCAGGCTAGGAGAGCAGCCTCCCCCAGCCTGGTGCCTGGGCAATGGCACCTCATGAACCCATCCTCACTGCTGTGCTGGATTTGGAGCTTTTAGGGGTCACAGACGTGCGAGGGCTCCAGCTCCTTCTCTTCATGGTGCTCCTGGTCATTACATGCTGACCCTCCTGGGCAACCTGCTTGTTATCACCCTGACCTTGGCAGACCACCGCCTGCACACTCCTATGTACTACTCCCTGCGCCATTTCTCCCTGCTGGAGGTGGGATTCACGTCCACGGTCACCCTGCAGATGCTGACACACCTCCTCTCCGGTCACAGGACAATTGCCCGTGCCAGGTGCTTTATGCAAACAAGGCTCCTCTTCATCCTAGGCACAGTGGAGTCCTTGCTGCTGGCTGTTATGTCTGGTGACCGCTACCATCTGCCACCTGCTGCACTATCCCACTCTCATGAAGCCCCGTGTGTGCTGCTGCCTGGTGCTGGCCTGCTGGGTCACCATCGTCTTGGTCCTTGGGGTGCTGTGTGCCTGGATGTTTTTCCTGCACTTCTGCGGTCCCCGCATCCTCAACCACTTCTTTTGTGACAGCACCCCCTTGCCGGAGCTGGTGTGTGATGACACCAGGATTCTGCAGCTGGTCAGCTTCCTGGTGGCCATGTGCACCCTGGTCAGCACTCTGCTGTTGACGGTTTTGTCATACTGCAGCACTGTTCTGCACCTGCCCGTATCTGGGGGCTGCAGCAAGGTCCTCTCTACCTGCTCCTCCCACATGCTGGTGGTGTCACTCAGCTACTGCATAATCATGTACCTGAAGCCCATGCAAACTGGGCACATGACCCTCAACAAAGGAGTGGCTTTCTTCAACACCATAGTGTCACCCCTACTGAATCCCTTCATCTACTGCTTCAGGAATGATCTGGTCCAAAAAGCCAGCAGGGATGTGCTGCTCCGGGGGAGAGTGCTTTCTTCTCAGATATTCAGAGCGAAAGCTTTCCAATGCTCTGCTACTAAGCACGGCACAGAGGCACACACCTGTAATCCCAGTGGCTGTGGAGGCTGGAGGATAGCAAACTTGAGGCCAGCCTCAGTAACTTAGTGAGGCCATAAGCAATTTAGCAAGACATTGTCTCAAAAAGAAGGAGGAATAGAAAGAGGAGGAGGAGGAGGGGAAGGAGGAGGAGGAGAAGGAGGAGGAGAAGCAGCTCTATTTCTTTTGGTTTCATTTTATTTTATTTTTCAATGAACATGAAGACCATTTTACTAGAGTGAAGAAAAAAAATATTAGTTCAAATATCTGCTGGGGTCTGGGAATGTGACTTAGAGCTATCCTGGCATGCAGGTTCAAATCACTAAGCACAAAAAAGAAACAAATAGATAAATAAAATTATAAAAATAAAGAAGAAAAAGAAACAAACAAACAAAAAAACCTGCTGGTGCTCTGCTCTAATCCCACTGGCTTGGGAGGATGAGGCTTGGATATCACAAATTTGAAGCCAGCCTCAGCAAAAGTGAGGTGCTAAGCAACTCAGTGAGGTCCTGTCTTAAAATACAAAATAGGCCTGGGAATGGGGCTCAGTGGTTGAACGCACCGAGTTCAATCTTCAGTACCCCCCCCAAAAAAAAATCCAATGCTGGTAACTTTACAGTGGAGGAAATTTACAAAACCCTTTCTTGTCCAGCTGATCAAGGTCAAGGTCAATAGTGACAGGTCATGCTGACATGTGCCCTTGCCATGGTGTGATGCAAATTTCCCTTTAACTCTTGTCATCTTCTACCAGAAACAAGTGACCCCAGGATGATAATTAGAAAAAACTTTAGACAAATTCCAGTAGAGGAAGATCCTATAGCATAACTGACCAGTGCTCCTAAAAGCTATCAAGGTCATAAAAGATGAGGAAGTCTAGGCACTCTCATGATGAAGAAGAGCCAAATGGGACATGCTACCTTCATGGAGGTGGGTGGTCCTGAAGCAGAATCCTACACCAGTGAAACTCAGGAAATCTGAGTGACCCATGGACACAATTTAGTAATGCTTCATTGATTGTAACAAGCATGCCATGTTAATATGCCTCGTTCTCCCTCCTCCTCCTCCATCTTTTTTCTCCATCTCCACCTCCTCCTCCTCCTCCTTCTCCTAACACTCTGTCCTCTCCTCATTCTCCTCCTCCTCCTCATCTTCATCCTCCTCCTCCTCCTTCTCCCCCTCCTCTCTTCTCCTCCTCCTCCTCCTTCTCCTCCCCTCCTCTTCCTCCTACATCATCTCCTCCTCCTCCTGCTCCTTTACCTCCTCGTCCAAATATCTCACCTCTTCCTCCTCCTCCATCTCCTCCTGCTCCTTCTCCTCCTACTCCTCCTGCTTCTACTTCTCCTCTTCCTTATCCTTGTTATCCTCTTCCTCTTCCTCCACCCTCCTCCATCTCCTCTTCCTCCTTCTCCTCCTCCTCCTCCTCCTGTCCATCCCCTCCTCCTTCTCCTCCCTATCTCCTCCTATTTTCCTCCTTCTCTTCTCCTCCTCATCATATTCAACATCATCATCTCTACTCCATCTCCTCCTCCTCCTCTTCTCCTCCTCCTCCTCCTATTCCTTCTCTCCTCCTCCCACTACTTCTCCTCTTTCTCCTCCATCTCCTCTTCTTTGTCCTCTATCTTCTCCTCCTTCTC